>NC_081432.1:8650019-8801226 GCF_949786415.1 Peromyscus eremicus | reverse complement strand
TTTTGTTAATATTAGTCACCAGTTAATAAGAAAAATAGTCTCTAAGTGTCTCTTTCCCTCGCTCTTGTGTGTTCTGTTTTTAATTGAGTTAATTGGATACCGCGTCAGGTTATGGGTGTTCAATCAATCACAGCATTAATTACTCCTTTTTCTTAAGCTCTTGGTTGCCGTAGCTGGAGCCTTTTTCTATCTCAGTTACTCCTATCAGTCTTCGGACTCCGAAGGAAGCTTTGAGGACAAGAGAGAGAAGAGCAAGGTTAGAGGCTAACCTCAGGAGGGCACCCTTGCTGGTCTTGTCACCCCTCACCCCCAATCCTTTCCTCCCAGTGTGTGGCCACTCTAGTACAGGAAGCCATACAAGAGTGAAAGGACACAGACCTCCAGAGTCCCACACGCAGGGGCCAGAGGAGCTCAGTTCCCTGACCCGAGGTGCTGCCTCCAAGGGCCACCATGATGGGCCATCAGTCTTGGGTATGGTGGTGGCCCAGTGAGCCCAGCATGGAAGCTGGCACATCTCTTTACCTGCTCCCACAAACCCCAAGAACGTCAGGATGAGGAGCGGGGATCCACTGGCAAAGACGCCCAGGACGAAGCTGAAGAGGGGCGAGAGGAGGATGGTGGCCCAGCACAGGAAGTTCAGGAGGGTCCACGGCCTTCGGGCAGGCTTGATCTGCTCCCCTGGGAACAGGCCCTTCTGCTTGTACATCTCTTGCAGGGCATCCTGAGAGGGAAGGGGAGAACAGGAAGTTGAGATTGCCAAGTGGGACTCTGATGCAGGAAAAACCCAGCAATAAAAGCCACTTGGCTAAGATGCGGGGCACAGAATAAAGCAGACAAGGCCCTGGCACAGGCCAGGAGAGGCACGAACTGCTTCCTTGGAGGACCTTCAGTCACTCGTATAAAGGACGTGTCATCTGGACCTGAGTCACCTGGGAAATGGCCAGCCAAAGCTGCCAGTGCTCACAACTGGCATATGGCTGGCTGGTGCAGACCCCAGCACTTATCCAAGAGCAGGCAAGGGACAGTGGCATGGATCTGTTGAGTCCTGGGCCTGACCACAATCCACACTGACCACAAGTCTTTAGACCTCTCCTACCGTGGCATCCAGGGACCAAACTCAAAACATCAGCCTGCAAGGTAAGCATTTTCAGCCACTGAGCCACCCTGCTGGCCCCACACCACCCTATATTGTTCTCCTGCTCCTCCTGCTCCTGCTCCTGTTCCTCCTCCTCCTCCTCCTCCTCCTCCTCCTCCTCCTCCTCCTCCTCCTCCTCTTCCTTCATCTTCTTCCTTCTTTGACACAGGATCTCTTGTAATCCAGGTTGGTGTGGAACTCTCCATGTAGTTGATGCTGGCCTTAAACTTCTGATCCTCCTAAGGGGCTAGGATGCTGGAATTACAGGCACGAACTACCACCAGCTACACTTTCTTCTTGAGAGGTATACTATTCTCTCCTCTCTCTTCTTTCTCTCTCTCCCTCCCTCTCTCTCTCTCTCTCTCTCTCTCTCTCTCTCTCTCTCTCTCTCTCTCTTTCTCTCTGTATTTATCTACCACCTATGTAAAAGTTTAAATGACATAATTGTACATGCTTATGGGTCACATTCTCTCTCTCATACACACACATACACACACACACACACACACACACACACACACACACAACTACACTCTGTGTAATGAGCAGAGATTGGCTGGTCACTACCTCACACCCACTATTATTTTGTGTTGAGAATGATTAGGGTCTTCTCCACTGAAAAATTTGAAATACATAGTTGCCATCAGCCATAGTCAGTAATCCTAATGCTGCTCAGCTATAGGACGTCCCACCCTCCCAGCCTCTCTGGTATCTATCTACTCTTCTACCCTCCACTATGGTGAGATCGGCTTCCATCCATAAATGAGAGCATGTGCTTGTCCTCCTGTATCTGGCTGGCTTCACTTCTGTGGTATCCATCTATGGACGATCCATCCATGTTGTTTCAAATGGCAAGAGTTTACTGTGTTGTGGCTGAACAGCGTTATGCTGTGTTTATACACATAATAGTTTCTTTTCTCTCTTTCTCTTTCCTCTTTCTTTCTTTTCTTTCTCCCTCCCTCCCTCCCTCCCTCCCTCCCTCCCTCCCTCCCTCCCTCTGTCTCTGTCTCTCTCTTTTTGTTGTTGTTTTTTGAGACATGGTTTCTCTGTGTAGCCCAGGCTGGCCTTGAACTCACAGAGATCCACCTGCCTCTGCCTCCTGAGTGCTGGGATTAAAGGTGTGAGCCACCACCGCCCGGCTTCAGTGTAGGACAGGGGTGAATTCTGTCATTTGGCCACCATGGACAGCACTGAGGTAATGCTGGCTGTAGATGCCTTTGGCATTGGAATCGAGTTTCCCTGACAACTCCCCACAGGAGGACTTCAGGGTCCGATGCTGGCTTAGCTCCTACAGTTTCTTTGATTTTGCTTGGGTTTCTCTTTCAGCAAGTTCATTTTGGGTATGTGGAAATAGCTTTTGGACACTGGTTTTGTATCCTGGAACTTTAGGGAATTTCCCAGTTCTAACATTTTGACAGCTTTGACGTTTTTCTAAATGTAAGGCTTTGCTGTCTGTAAACAGTGTAGTTGGACTATCCTCCTTTCCAATATGGACTTCCTTCAACACCTTCTCTTCCTAATTGCTCTGCTAAGACTTCTAGTGCTACACTGAATAGGGAAGATCTGACAGACAGACAGACAGACAGGCAGATGTTCTGGACCCCAGGAGAAACTCTTTCATCAGGATGATGGGTCTGTGGGTCTGTGAGTCTGTGGTCCATGGTCTGAGCTGTGTGAGCTAAGAACCTTCGACACCTACTTTGTAGGGCAACTGTCATAAAGGCATGGTAAAGGAGATGGCAGACTTTATCCAGGTTTCCAAGCAGGTGGGCACAAAGCCAGCTATACCATGATCATATGATTTTGATTCCGTTTGTTGGTTGTATCTTGTTTCATTCCTGTTAATACTAATTCCATCACTTCACTTAATCAGTCTTGACCAGAGTTTTCTATTTTATTAATATTCTTTTTTTTTTTTTTGAGACAGGGTTTCTCTGTGTAGTTATGCACCTTTCCTGGATCTCACTCTGTAGACCAGGCTGGCCTCAAACTCACAGAGATCTACCTGGCTCTGCCTCCCGAGTACTGAGATTAAAGGTGTGCACCACCGACGCCCGGCTTTTTTTTTTTTTTAAAGATTTATTTATTATATATACAGTGCAGAACACCAGAAGAGGGCACCAGATCCCATTACAGACGGTTGTGAGCCACCACGTGGGTGCTGGGAATTGAACTCAGGACCTCTGGAAGAGCAGCCAGTGCTCTTAACCTCTGAGCCATCTTGCCAGCCCTTTTTTTTTTTTTTTTTTTTTTTTTTTTTGTGGTTTTTCGAGACAGGGTTTCTCTGTATAGCTTTGCGCCTTTCCTGGAACTCGCTTTGGAGACCAGGCTGGCCTTGAACTCACAGAGATCCGCCTGGCTCTGCCTCCCGAGTGCTGGGATTAAAGGCGTGCGCCACCACCGCCCGGCCCTTTTTTTTTTTTTTTTTTTTTTTTTTTTTTTTTTAAAGATAACCAACCATGGTTATCCTGGAACACTGGCCTTGAACCTCAAACCTCTGTCTCTTGAGTGCTGGGATCAAAGGTGTGCTCCACTACACCTGGCTCCTCCTTTTATTATTTATTTAAGATGCATTGGTGTTTTGCCTGCATGTATGTCTGTATGAAGGTGTCGGATCCCCTGGAACTGGAGTTATAGACAGTTTTGAGCTACCATGTGGGTGTTGGGGATTGAACCCTGGTCCTCTGGAAGAGCAGCCAATGCTCTTAACCACTGAGCCATTTCCCCAGCCCCTTTATTAATATTCTTGAGGAAAGCAGATGGCATGCAGAAGGGACCTGATACACGGTAAGCGCTGTAAATGGAGCACGCGGCCGCAGTACCGCTCTGCTAGCAGGCTGGTTTTGTTCTCCATGTGCCCTAAGGCCTTTCTGCTGCCTTGTTCATACTTTTGCAGGTCTTCTTGGTTTCCATTTTCATCTTTACATGCTCCTTTTAGTCTGTATCTGCTACTTCTGAAGTTCCTCTGAAGACTTGGATTGTTCTGTCGGGCACTGGCAAGGGTTTGCTCTCTTGGCCATTTTATCTTGCAGTAGCCTGCAGCTGGCCTTCAGCTGGGTCCCAACTGTGCAAACCCTGAGAAGTCGGCCTCTGGTGTCACCTCCCTCCAGCTTTGCATGGGTCTCCTTCGGCAGCCTGAGGGGGCTCTCTGTGTACCACTTTCTGTTCTAGTATCTCCATCTTCTGGAACTGTGAGGGTGGGCCAGGACGGTACCAGGGCAACACTCTTCAGCACAGAGGAGGAGGTAGGTTGGGACAACCTTCCCTAGGCTGACTTCCTCGAAGGTTGGGTCTCATGTGGACCACAAGCTACCATCTTACTGTCCTGTGCAAAGTCACCTCTCACCATCTGATCCCATGGAGGCTTACAACTCAGGACTTTGGGGGGACCAGCAAACACTAGCAAGGTATGTAGCATCAGCACAGGCCGCTCACCCTCAGGCCTAGCTCTCTTCCCTCCTTGGTCTCTGGAGCTCCCTTACTTCCTTGAGAGCTGCTCACAGCACTGGAAAGAACTTTGTTTACTACGGGCTTTTCTAGTCATCTGATTTCCAACAACGCTGAAGTGGACATTTATTGTCCTGGGAAATGGGCATAGGGTAAGCATGCACTGTGGAGTAGGAACTGGACATGTGTGGTCTTAGAAGCACTCCTTGGCGTCTGCTGTGGGGCCCCATGACATAAACATGCTGTTGTAAATCTGGGGGATACCCGCGACATAAGCATATTGTTGTAAAACTGGGCAATGTCTGCTATATGCATAAACTTTCTCTTACATAAAAAAGGACCAAATATGGTAAAATGCCATCAACACAGTTTCACATGTGGGGCACTGTGCAAGGCTTCTGCACAGCTGTACACACCAAGTGTTGTACCAGACTTCATACTTCACTCGAGGGTTAATTTCTCAACTTTTAAGAAAAAGGGAAGAATCTAATGCAGGTGAGAACCACTTGTGTTTGGTGTCTAGAGGGGAACCACGTGGGACTGCCTACCCTCCTTAGCACCCGCCTGCTTTGGAGGTGGGACCCAGGCAAGCAGGAGCCTTTACCTTCTCCTGGTACAGCTTGTGAAGCCACTGGGCTGCGTCGTTCTCATCTGCCGGGATGTCTTCCAGGGGGAACCTCCTGTTGCATCAGGAAGACCAAGAATAAAGTGAGCCAGTGGAAAACATCTGCTCAAGGCTGGGAGGGAGCAACTGAGACAAGCAGACAGCAAACTAAGTTCCTGACAGTCACCTGACACACTGGAACCTTCTGAGCACAGCCAGGGCCCCCCACATGAGGGCTGAAAGATGTCTCTATATCTGTGACACCGTGAGCCACCTGCCTGGCAGAGTGCCTCGACTTCCCCATACGGTGATCACAGTGACGTTGGTCTTTCCCAACACAGTCACTGTTGGAGATAATCAAGACAAGTAGCTGTGGTGTTTGACCTTGACTGTCACCTTCCCTGGACTGAGAGACAAGCAAAACACACCTCTGGGCATGTCTGGGAGGGTGTTTACCAGAGCGGGCTCCGACCTGATCATTTGTTGAATCCATTGATGGATTTAATTTTGAATAAACTATTGGGAGGTCCTGCAACTATGGGAAGGTGGGGCCTGGCTGGGGTGTGCCTCTCAAGGTATATATCGGCCCTCTCCTCTCATTCTCTCGGCTTCTTGGCCACCATGATGTAAGCTGCTTGGTTCTGCCCAAATGCTCCCCGCCCATGATGTATGAGTCTCACCTCCACCCCACAACAATGGAGCCAGATGATCATGGGCTGAACTCTGACACTAGGAGCTAAAATAAACCCTTCAGGTTGTTTCTGCAGAAGTAACCAACACAAGGTGAGCTGAAATGTCCAGAAAGGAGAGAGAGAGGGAGAGAGGGAGGGGGAGGGGGAGGGAGGGAGAGAGACAAAGAGATGAGAGGATAGACAGAGATAGACCGGAACGGACGCTGCACCTGGGTTAAAGACTCTACAAGTCTCAAGACTATGGAGAGGTCAAATGTTGTGGAGTATAGCCACGTTATCTTCAATTCTTTTCAGTCTCTTAGAAAGCCATCCGCTGCCCGCCCTGTGCCTGACCTAACATCCTGGCGACTATCCAAAGCTTATAATGTATTCTAAGCAGATCACCAGCTCCCACCAACCCAAAGGCTAAGACGCAATGAGCTAGTCTCCGAGACCTGAGTAGACCCCCTTGCTCTGTCTGTGGCTCCTACCAAAGCAGTAGATAAATACTTCCTAACTTCCTTTGTTCTGTAACTAGTAAAAATCTCACATAGCTACTTCCACAGTGGAAAATGGCACTTGGGGAGACTTCAACATGTGGTTTGGGGCCATGGTCACTCATACCTGACTCTAGAGTGAACAATCTCTTATTCCCTTTGAGGTAAGGGTGGTTTCTGTGCCAATAATTTTTTGTTAGACACAGAGGATCACAAAACTACATATCCCAGGTAGGAAAAGTATTCAACATTGAGAATTTTAATCCCAGCTTACAGTAAATGTTTCCATGAGGACCCTGAGCTGTCTGAAGTCCTACCCTGGGAATCTGTTGGTAAACAAACAGGTGGCACCTAGCAACTGCAGGTGGCGCCTTTTCCAGTCACGTGGCGCTTTTTCCAGTCACGTGGCTCAGCCCCTGCTGTGAAAATAACAGACATGGGAACTGCACACAGGCGTGCTATGAAGACCTTTCCACCACTCTTACAGTAGAGACCCTAAAGAAACAAGAATGCTGTGTCTACACCCCTGCAGCTCACAAGCATGTCTGATAGATAGAATGCTGCCACATGTGGAAAGCACATATCCTCCTAGAAGCATCAGATGGCATCGAGCATCACTGCTCCCAAGAGGAGCATCTCAACTGCTGTGCTTAACTTGAAATAACATGCCGAGAGAGTGATGTTGAGCTACTTGTAGGGACAGCCAGCTAGGACCCTGTCACCTGTAAATAAGTGTTTATATCGTAAGCATCTTTAAAAAGTTAGATCCAAGCCGGGCTGTGGTGGTGCCACCTTTAATTCCAGCACTCAGGAGCAGAGGCAGGTGGATCTCTGAGTTTGAGGCCAGCCTGGTCTACAGAGTGAGGCCAGCCAGGACTACTCAGAGAAACTTTATCTTGAAAAACAAAAAGCAAGACCTAGATCTTGGCCCACACCTTTAATCCTAGCACCTGGGAGGCAGAGACAGGTTCACAGCCAGCCTGGTCTACATGTCAAGTTCTAGGCCAGCCAAGGCTACATAGTAAGACCCCATCTCAAAACAAAATAACTACTATTGGAAGGAAGGAAGGAAAGAAAGAGAAAGAAAAAGAAAGCAAGCTAGCCCCAGTGGTACATTCCTGCCTGTAATGCCAGAACTTGGGATACGGAGCAAGGGAATCAGGTGCACCAGGCCAACCTCAGCAACACAGCGGCTTTGATGCTAGCCTGGGCACCAAACAGGGAGGTCCTGCATTCCACAGGCAACTGCAGTACTTCATGATGCCCAGGAGGTGGCACAGGGCAGTCGTGTTCACACAGACACAGAGGACTAGAATGATCAATGCCTCCTCATGGGGACACATCCCAAGTCCCCCAGGTGACATCTGCACCCTCTGCATACTGTGTTTTCTGGTGTGCCAAGTGTTTCACACTCTAGTGCTTCCTTCGTTTCACTACTATTGTGCTTTGAAGCCATTATGAAGTCACATGGGGACACTTAAACACAAACACCGTGAGTCTGTGATCGCCAAGAAGACTGCTGAATGAATGGAGGAGGGATAGACACAAGGTGGGTACACGAGACAGGTGCTTTGTATCCAGGGGTGGAGCGAGGCTGCACAGTTTCATCTAATGTTTTCAGACTTCACTTGCCTGGATGTAAACGGAACCTTAAGTAAGGGGGAAACTGCTGTGATAAGCTTGGCTCTGGCTTGGCTGGCTGGCCTTCATGGTGGCCCACAGTTCTTTCTTCCAGAGAGAAAAGCCACGTGAAATGTCCACAGCCTGAGACAGATCTGTGCATTTAAACTGAGGGCCTGAGGGCCTGGGGCTGTGTGAGCTATGCCTAGGGAGCTTTCCACTTCAGCACACACACCTAGTACTGGGTGGAGCCCAGGACCACACACCACATAGCTCCAAAGTACCATTGCATGCTCATAGCCACATCAGGGTGAGAGGCAACAGCGTCTGAGCTGGCCAAGTATTTAAGGCCGTGTCTTCCAAGGGCTCCATCCACGTGCTGGAGACTGTGTGGGGAGGATTTGTCACAGTCAGGGGGTGTAGCTAGGGGGCACCTCCCACAGCAAGAGGACTGCAAAGCTCAGACCTGTTTCATAGCTCTCCCTGGTGTGTGTGTGTGTGTGTGTGTGTGTGTGTGTGTGTGTGTGTGTGTGTGATGCCACACATACATACACACTACCATATACATTATGAAAGAAGTAAGCATAAAGAAAAAGAGGACAAGATACATGTGGTGGGTCCTGCCTGCTTCCCGCTCCTGACAGCTAGGGCTTGAGCTCTCGTTACCCTGAACTTCCCTAGAGGAACTCCACCACCCAAAGGCTAACACCAGCAGGCCGGTGCGGAGAACAGAGGTCCCTTGAGGCTATGCACATGCAGGCTTGCCCTGCCACAGCTCCTAGAGTGCTGTAACCTTCGAGGGAAGGCAGGCCCTTAGCTGTGATTGCAGGGCCATGCTGGGTGGTAGGAAGGGTGCATCTGTGCAAAGTCCCTGGTCAGGAGCACGGAGCAGCCGAGGCCTCTGCGAGCTCTAAGATGCCCCCTGGAACACAGCTGGACACATCTACAGAAGCATCACAGAGGAAAGGGCAGATGGAGGAGGCCTCCCTCACCACAACTTGGTGTCCATGTGGGGCACTTCAGCTTGATGGGTGACTGAGCAGCAAGAGGGGCTGGATGAGTGGGACCGGGACATCCTGCCAAAGGCTGGCTCTGACCTGGGGCAGTTAAGCCATGAACAGAAGTGTGACTGGCCTCTGAGGGCTTACTTCTGGACATGGACAGATTCTCAGTCACTATCCTCTACTCTAGTGCTATGGTTTTACTCCCTGCTGCCTCTCAAAGATCGTGTGTTAGCATGATCTCCTCTCTGAGGAGGCCCTACCTTAAAAAAGTGAGGCCCAGTGTCATGGCTATCTCTTGAGGGGTCAGCATAGTGGGAGGTCCTAGGTCATGGCCATCCATCCCTGGGGGGGTCAGCATAGTGGGAGGTCCTTGGTCACAGACCTCTGTCTCTGGAGGGGTCAGCATAGTGGGAGGTCCTTGGTCACAGACCTCTGTCTCTGGGGGGGTCAGCATAGTGGGAGGTCCTAGGTCATGGCCATCCATCCCGGGGGGGGGGGTCAGCATAGTGGGAGGTCCTTGGTCACAGACCTCTGTCTCTGGGGGGGTCAGCATAGTGGGAGGTCTTGGTCACAGATCTCTGTCTCTGGAGGGGTCAGCATAGTGGGAGGTTCTAGGTCACAGACCTCTGTCTCTGGAGGGGTCAGCATAGTGGGAGGTCCTAGGTCATGGCCATCCATCCCTGGGGGGGGGGTCAGCACAGTGGGAGGTTCTAGGTCACAGACCTCTGTCTCTGGAGGGGTCAGCATAGTGGGAGGTCCTAGGTCACAGACCTCTGTCTCTGGGGGGGGTCAGACCACAACCCTTCTTCTTTTACCAATTGACTGATGAGGTGATTGCTATGCTCAGCCACGGTTGTATTCCCGCCATGATGTGCTGACCCCATACTCAACCAAAGCAACAGAGACTCAATCATGGACTGAAAGTGTCAAAACCCTGAGCCTAAACAAAGTTTCCTCTTGTAAGGTACTAGTCTCAGGTGCTTGTTACAGTGATAGGAAGCTAACTAACACACGTGGCCATGAAAGCCACCTAAGACTCAGGGTCAATCACACAGTCCCTTGGGGTCAACAGTGGGCTGGCCCTTGCTGAAGATGAGCAACATACAGGAGAAGACCTTAGGCTCACTTGCTGACTCCAACCCAGGGCAAGTTCCCAGGACAGGATACGGGTCCTGAACCTTGCTACCTATCCATTACAAAGTCCAGGAGGAAAAAGCCAACGAGCTTACTGTTTATGTTCACCACCTCCCTCCTGGAAGCTCCCACACAGTGAAATTGGAAAACCAGCATGAGCTCAAGTCCACTTAGCGGACCAAGCGCAGGCGCCAAGTGGAAGCCATTTGTGGGTGATTGTTTCCTCAGGAGACACAGCGGTGAGCATCACCTTGGCCACGGCCCTGGCCAACACTGAAACATGACTCCACCCACCCTGTCTAACCTTGATTTTGTGTTCAAGAAGGCAGGCTGCCTCCGTCTGAGGTCTCCGCGTGCCTCAGACAGTTCCAACGGGTACAGACAGTGCTTGTGTTGCAGCAGATGGCCAAGCAGGCCCCACAGGCCTGGCCATCACCTGGGCTCTGAAGAGCAGGCAAAGCCTTCCTCAATCAAACTTCCTGGGGACACCCAAGCCACCATCTAGAAGTTACCAAGCCAGATCAGAGGCACCTGGTGACAGTGTTACTCCACCAGGGGCTGTGCAGGAGGTCCCATGTCACTAGTTCAAAGTGAGAGATCAGGGATTAGCATTTAGTTCACCAGCAGTGTGACTGCTGCCCAGGGGAGAGCAACTGACATTGGCAGGGTTGGGGAGAGAGCTTTCCTCAGACAGATGTGCACAGGTGTCCACTGAGACTGGGAGGCAGACAAGAAACACTGGCCAGGGGAAACGCAGCTAGGGACGCTCAGGTTCCTGTGTCGCCTCTTTCCCATGTCCTCAGGAGTCCCGCAGAGGGCCACACCAAGTCCTGACAGCCCTGTGATGAGCACTCACCTCACACACATGTCTGCCTCATATTTCTTTCCATAGAGGATTCCCAGCAGGGACGGGGTCTTACTCCCTCTGAAGTTCAGGGTCACATCGTAGATAGCTGCAACTGGAGGGAGGAGACAGGGCCAGTGAGTGACAGACAATGGGAGACACCACAGCAGTGACATCACCATCCAGCAGAAAAGCCACTTTTACACTTGGGTCTGCCCCTCCACATGCAGAGCGTGGGGTGATGATCCTCAACTCCCATCTGGCTGTGGAGTACTCAGACCCTCTCTGCTGGTGGTTCCTGTGTGCCCAGTGCTCTTGGGCCCCTTCTGTGGCTTATGTAACTCCTTCCAGGTGAACCAGACATCTCTGCTCTGACATTCTTCTTTATAATATTTTGCATTATTTACATTTTGTTATTTTGACAGTTTCCCATTAAGCAACATTTTATCATCCTCAAAGAGATACGAGGATCTGATAACATGTCAATCCGACTTCCTCCATCCTTCCCTGTGCTTTGGGCATATATATATATATATATATATATATATATATATATATATATATACATACATATAAAAAAGCTTTTCTTTTCTTTTTAAAACAAAGGCTCATGTAGCCTAGGCTGGTTTCAAACTATGTTACTGAGGATAACCTTGAATTATACAGTCGAAAAATGATCTTCTGATCGTGATTTCATCTCCTAAGTACAATGACTACAGGCATGTGCCACAATGCCTGGTTTATGGACCTCGTGTATTCTAGGCAAGCCCTCTACCAACTGAGCCACATCCCCAGCCCCATCTAACTTCTTGCTGTGTACAGTCGCCTAGAAGATAGTGGTGGACTCCAGTTTCTCAATGGGGTCCCGGTCACCTACCTGTCCCACGGAGGCACTGGACTGCAGTGGTGAAACCCTTGGTCCGGGGCAGGAGGTGGTACTTGAGTGGGGGCAGCCCCTTGGCGGTGGCCACCTCCATGCTGACGCGGTGCTTTTTCTCCGTGAAGCGCGTTCCTTCACAGTACAGGAGAAACTAGGCGCAGAATGAACGCAGGGTAGGGAGAGGCAAGAGGGTTATTCCAGGACAGCAGGGATGGAACCAGCCCTGCCATTCAAGGCCAGTAACATTCTAGTTCTCACAAGCCACAGCAGCATAGCATGCGCTGCTGGATGTATCGAGACACAGAAGCACAGAAGCGTCCAGCGACAAGCACGTGGTGTCATTGAAACAGTATTTTATTTTGGGGCTGCAATCTGCACTCCAGTCACACAAATGAATGCATACAGAACAGTTTTCCTGAAAGACCTCTCCAGAAGAGAAACCCGAAGGTGTCTCTGGGCAGCAGCCTTGGATCAGAAAACAGAGCATCTGTTGTCCCCAAGCACGGTGTGAGAGATGTGAAGTAAGAGGCCAGGTTTCCAACAGTAGACAACAAAGATGATGAGATGTGCTATGCTATGCAGGGATGGCTCTCCTACCTCCCTGCACCCTAGGAGGGTGTGTGCCAAAGCCAGGCTTGCAGCCGAGGGGACAGGTGGAAGCTATGTCCAAGGGAAGAGGCCAAGTCTGGTTGCATGGGCATGTGTATGCACAGGTGTGTGTGTGTGTGTGTGTGTGTGTGTGTGTGTGTGTGTGTGTGAGAGAGAGAGAGAGAGAGAGAGAGAGAGAGAGAGAGAGAGAGAGAGAGAGAGAGAGAGTGAGTGTAGGCTAGAGGTCAACCTTGAGTATGGTTCCTCAGCACTGCCCACCTTGTTTTTTGAGACAGGGTCTCTCAATGGCCTGGAGTGTGCCAAGTATGTTTAGGCTGGCTAGCCAGTGAGCCTCAGAGATCCACTTGTCTCCACCTCCCCAGTGCAGGGATTATTTGTATGCTTACCACATCCTGGCTTTTCTATTTGGGTTCTGGTGCTCAAACTCAGTTGCTTATACTTGTGTGGCAAGCACTTTACCAACTGAGCCATTTCCCCAGCCAGAGATTCTACAGCTTACAACTTGGGCCATGGCACACAGGAGGACTGAGTCACATCCACAAGCCACTGCCATCCAATGGACATGCAGCGCACTCACCCACATGTACTCTGGGTAGTCCGCCAAGCGCTTCAGCCCCTCTTTGACAATGTCTCGGTCTTCCTCCCACTTCCTTTTGCAGAATACGATCTCCAGGAAGTACCATGTCCAGCCGATGAGAGGCACGCACAGCAGCTCCCTCTTAGCCAGCACCTTGGAGCTCTGCGGGGAGCAGGGAGGCCAGTGGCACCTGTCAGAGGTGGGGAGGACCTGGCCAGAAGCCCCCACAACCAACCCAGGGGTTTAGGCCTTGCTTTCCTGGTTCAAAGCATTTGCTATAAATGGGACCCTGGCTTAGAGTGTGTGATCCTTGGATCATCCCCCCTGAAACACATATAGGGAAGCATCTCAGAAACTATTCAAGAGCCAAATCTTGGGGGAAGGGCAGGTATACCAGGACATGGTGAATAGCACCTCAGTTCCAGGTCCCTTCCTGACCTCCATTTTCCTGCCATGGTTTAGGGGCTTTGGCGCACTGAAATCCCTAGCTCTCTTAGTGTAGTTTAAATTCTTCTGAGGCCACTCAGTTAATTGTAATTAATCATTCAGTTGGTCTTGAGTGGGATCCTCTGGAAGGTGAAAGGAAGTGACAGGAAATGAAGTCACAGCTAGTCCCAAGAATAGGCGGAAACTGCAGAGGGTACCACACAGAGAAGACATCCCCCTCATCTGCCAGACTGCTCATTGTTAAGGGGGCAAGCCAAGAAACCTCCAAGGGACAAGCCTCTAGAGTTTGGAACTTGAGATCCCAGACGTCTCCTCCTGGGTTCCCATTTCACCATTACTCACCCAGACCCTCCCTGAACTCCCTGTGAGTCACCCCCAGACCCAATCACTCACCCAGCCCCTCCCTGGCCCCATCACTCACCCCTAGCATGCCAAACCGCTCACACATGGTCCACCCACAAAGGAAGTCAATCTCGAAGTTGTGGTTAAGGATGACAACTGCGTGCTCCTTCCCAAAGTGGTCCACGGTGGCCTGGTCGGTGAAGAGAGTGCACTCCGTGCAGGACCACCACTCCAGGAGCATGACCAGCTCTGCGGGAGGGCGGGGTCAGCACTGCAAGATGCCTGCCCAATGCCCCTCACCCCCAGGTCTCCACAGCTTCTGGGAGTGCAGTCTTCTTCTTCTTCTTCTTCTTCTTCTTTTTTTTTTTTTTTTTTGAGACAGGGTTTCTCTGTGTAGTTTTGGTGCCTATCCTGGATCTCGCTCTGTAGACCAGGCTGGCCTCAAACTCACAGAAATCCCAATGGCTCTGCCTCCCGAGTGCTGGGATTAAAGGCGTGCGCCACCACTGCCCAGCGGGAGTGCAGTCTGAAGACCTACTTTCATTTTCATCTAAAGGGGATCTTTCTTCTAGAAGTGAGTTATGAGAGCTCATATTTTAAGCTTTCCCAAATCACAGCTATGTCGTCTAACGGGAGCTGGGTGGTGGCAAACCGCAGAAGCAGGGCCCCGTAGACCTAAGTGGATCCCACTGCCTCAGTGCACAGCCACCAGGCCACTTTGATGGCTACTATGCACCATGACGTGTCACATGACCACTGGCTTGCTTGTGTGAAAGGATGGGAGCTGTGTTCTCAGTGACAGGGAGGGAGGAGCCCTGCAGGGCTGTGGAATTAACAGCTGGAAAACGACGCTGAGGTGGACATGGGGACTCTTTGGCCTACAACTTCCTCTGGTGTCAGCTGTGGTCCATATTCAGTCTTGCCCACCCCAGGCCTATGGAAGAGCTCCTATGAGATCTACTGCTGCTCAGGAGGCTGGAGGGCCCCCAAAGGCACTAAGGGGTACTATGGCCAGGAGCTTGGAGTGTACTCAGTGGCTGATCTTAGCATCTCTACAAGAATGAGGAAGGCCACCAGAACTCAGAACTCAGCCGCCCCCTGCATGCAACTCATAGGCCAGTGGCAGATTCACAATGGACCAGGACTGTGGCACTGCCTGTCCTCTGGAAGGTTTAAAGGAAACACATGTTCACCTTCATAAGAAGGTCAGAGCCAGAATGTTCCATGGTAAGGGCTTTGCATGTATTTGTTCAGCACAGAATTTGAGCATAAATGAGTTCTGGTAGAAAGTACAAGAGGGCAAGTATCCCACACACACCCCATGGTCTCTAGGGGAGTCACACCCATCATGGCCAAGCACCTGAGGAGGGTGGACTAGGATGTTATTGCTACATGTAGAATAGTCACAGGAAGCTCCTTACTTCTGGCTCTGGCCACTGCTCTATGAGAGAACCCCAGAGTGCCCTGCAAAGAACTGCCCCCTGGGAATGGAGCTAGGGAACACTGCCTGCCTCAAACACAGAGTCCACAAGCAGGAGGCCTTGGGGACGCAGGACCTCTCACATAGTTCCAGAGAGGTGCCAAATGGTGTAGCTGCTTTAGAACATGGCAGAGGTGGTGTGCTTAATGTTTTCCAAACACATCAGCACATGGCCAGAAGAGCATCCCATGCATGTGCCTGAGAACCACACATGTCCACACAAGAACACACACAGGGGAGGCTCTGCTGCTAGAGAGTGGTGACAGTCACCGTCTTCCAGTCCAGCACAAGTTACCTACCACCCAGGCACAACACAGAATGAAGTTCTGAGGCACAAGCACCCAGAGTCCCCAAGGACATGCTCCTCCATCGCCATCTACCCTCCAGTAGCACATTGTATACTTTTTTGTGTACCTGCTCTTTTTTTATTTTTAACTTAGAAGTGCATTTGGAAGAGAGTTCTCTGGTACAGAAAGGCCACTCACTTTCTTGGTGTCTGTGTGGGCAGCCCACGCAGGAATATGGCCAGGACAAGCCTCTACAAGACTACCTGACTAGCTTTAGGCCCATATAAACAAGATGAGATGAGGATGCCTGTGGGGAATGGACATCTACAGAACTCTCAAAGTCATAGTCTTACTCTGCAGAACAACTGAGTCAAATTGGCATCATGCAAACTGCAGGTAGCCACATCCAGGCCAGTGCCACTCCCGTGGTGCCCAGGGTGGGACTAAGTGGCTGTCTGCCCAGGTTTCTCATACAGATGTGCTCTCATGCATCACCCACACACTTGTGACTAAGGGGCACCCTTGTTTTTTACTGTGCACTGTGATGTGAATAGGCAGAAGGCCATGCGACAGACACTGTGTGCTGGAGGCTGGGCCTCAGTCACTGGACCTATTTTCTCCTTGTTTTGCCTGTTTGAAAGAGCCCACAGTGCTGTGTTGTACCTTATAAAGTCTCCTTCCCCGTGAGTCACACAGCCTGCTATGGAAATATCATGTGGTCGAGGCTAGTAAAGTTACTCTGGACACCTGTTCACAGGGCTCCTGGAAGGGTGTGACCTCAGAGGCTTGAGCTTCACCTAGCTCTATTCAGGGATGGAGTATCAGGTGTGGCCCTGTCCTTACTGCCCCTTGAGAACCCTGACAGGAGAAGCTTCCCTTTCCCCCTGGAGAGGAACCCTTGCACAAAGCCCGAATGGGCAGAGACACTTACGGCTCCAGAGGGAATAGGCCAGGCGGCAGTTGATGCGGCGGTATAGCTGCTTGCTGATGGGCCAGAGGGCCAGTGTGCACAGCTGGGTGAAGTTGATAACCAACCCGCTCACCACAAAGACGAAGCCAATGAGCAGGTGCACCACGAACTGGGTCTTCAGGTAGGCAAGCAGGCCCATGGTCGCTGCTCAGGGGCGGGCGCACGGTCCTTCACTGAGAACAGCCGTCCTGTAAGCACAGGATGTGGACCGGGTCAGAGTATGCAGGGACTAGGCATAGACTGTAGCCTGGACAACACTGTCCTCATTCAGGTCCTGGATAGGAGACGCCCTGCGCCTGGCTCAGAGGGAGGCTCCCTTTGGAAAGTCGAGGAACAAGCATCATGCCTATGTGCATCTCACACAAACATCACACACTACTACCACACACACACATATATGTACACGATGGCTTCTGAGGCTGGACTATTAGCAGGATGGCCAGCTGCCATGCCCTAAGGACATATACCTAGCAGGTGTCATGCTTATGATAGAAACTAGACCTCGTGCTGTGTCGGGAGCCTCAGCTCCAGCCAGATCTCCAGGTGACCAAAGCCTGTGGCAGCTTAGCTGTGACTGCAAGAGCATCATCCCAAACCACTTGGCTAAGTCACTGGTTCTGTAATTTGTTAATCCAGAGGTAGAAGAGGAGCGCATTATCTGAAAGGATAAAACAGAATGGGAACAAGAGGAACATTCGACACAGCTGTGCTCCAGGGCCCATAATGAATGTCTGGCCACAGTTTGTCAAGTCACGAGACCCCACTGAGTCGATGCTGTTAGGACTGTATGTAACAGGTGAATGACCTCAAGCACAGGAAGGCTGAGTGGCCTGGTCAGGGTCACACAGCGGCCAGCATGAAGAGATTTCATTGTTGTCCAAATTGAACCTTTATCAATTTTGATAGTATCCATAGCTTTTCTTCTCCTGTGGAAACAAAAGCAAAACCTTGTCTCCAATGTAACAGGGGTTCCTGGTCAAGCTTCAAGGTTGATGTCCCTGGGTCTAACAAAACCTGACAGGGGCAGATGGACTTAGCCAAATGCTAGCCTGGAGCTCAGCTCAGGCCCTGGGACCACTGTTCTACTTCATCTCACCCAAGACATCTACCTACCTGCCTGGTTACCCACACGGAACTATCTACCACACTGTCCCACAGGACATCTGACATATGTCTTTGCTGTAGACCACTGACCTCAACTATCACTCTCTACTCCCTACATACCCCAATGATAGACACAGGGCCTGCTTACTCAATGCTGCCCACGCCCATCCCAGGACTGCTTCCTTCCTGCTCGTTTTACTTCAGTGCTGTATACAAGAATGCCATTCAACCTTCATGCCATATCCTGTTCTGCTCTGCTCTTGGCTGCAAAGTTTCTGGTCCATCAGAGCAGGTAAGTGTAGGGAAGAGCCTGGACTCAGTGACCAGAGTGTTGGCCCAGGTGCCTTAAAAACAAGTTTTTTGTTTGTTTGTTTGTTTGTTTTAAAGGCATGGGCTCACTATGTAGCCCTGGCTAGCCTAGAACTCATAGAGATCTGCCTGCCTTTGCTTCCAGTGTTAGAGCTTAAGGCATGCACCACCATGCCCAGCACAAAGCAAGTTTTAAAAAGTTATGCATCCTCCACCTGCCTCTGCCTTCCAAGTGCTAGGATTAAAGGTATGTACCACCACCACCCCACTGAGTTTTACACTTTTTAATCATAATGATTTTTCCAAAACTTTTTTTGGGGGCATGGTGGCATACACATTTAGTCTTCTAGGATTACCTGGGAGGCAGTAGCAGACCTGGTCTCCATTGAGAATTCAAGGTTAGCCAGAGTTACACTAAGATCCTGTCACACACACAAAAAAGATTTTCAACGGTCTGATGGCAGAGGCCCATCATCCCAGATTGCTTGGTAGGTTGAGGCAGGAGAATTGCAAGTAACCTGGTTAATTGCCAGCTGAGCCTGGTTACTTTTATGTTAATGAGACTCTAGGTAAAAACAAAAAGTAAAAAGAGGGCTTGAGAGATGGCTCATTGGCTAGGAGTACCTGCTGCTCTTCCAAGGGACCTGGATTTAATTCTTAGCATCCACGCGGTGGTTTACTCTAGTCCCAGGGTATCCAATAGTGCCCAGACATACATTAAGGCAAAATACCCATACACATAAAATAAAAAATAAAATGAAAAAAAATAGGAAAAAAAAAAGATAAAAAAAAAGTTATGCATCCTCAGACCATTTCAAGTTAACACCTACATTTCAAACTCAAGTTTAAGTATACAGAGTGTGTAGACTCTGGCATGCTATAAAATAGGACTTTTTAAAGTAGAGTTTTAATCTTCTCAGTGCAGCCGTAGACCCTGACCAGCCTAGAAGTCTGTGTTCCCATGCCTGTTCCCCAACCTCCCTATGCAGACACTCCCCTGCTTGCTCCCTGGCTGTGTCTTTCCCCTGTTTTTGCTGCAGGATTGTATCACCACGTGGCACACCAAGAGTCTCTTTGGCTTGAAGTTATGCTTGAGAGCTTTTTATTGACTACTGTGACCTACTGTCCCAGCAAACTGTGAACTATTTCAGCCTCATTTGGACACTTCTGACACACAGGCTCAGAGGTGAGGCATCTCAGAACTCCACACTTGAACTGTCCTCTGAGCTGGGGTCACCTACTGGCAAAGCCGTGATCCCAGCGCAAGCTTGAACTCTCTGACAGAAGCACAGGACAGCCATCTGCATCCTGGGGACACCTCACAGCATTTCTCACTAGCAGAAGCACAGGACATCCATCTGCACCCTAGGGACACCTCACAGCATTTCAGGGCTATATCTTTCTTTTTCACCATTATCCTGATCCCGAGAGCTCTGAGGTCTCCAAAGCCGTCCGAAGGAAATACTTCCTCATGGTCACTTTGGGTTCAACACTTTTGGCCAAGACAATTCCACAGGGCTGACAGGCAGCTCACTTACAGAGGGCACCTAATGTTCTACCACCAGGGAAGTGATGCCATTAGACATTCTTGGCTTAAGAGCATGGTGTCAACTAATCACCAGAATCCCTCCAGGGGCTGCCTGAGAGTGGGCTGACCCTGACCATGAGATGTGTCATCTGGAGTCTGCCCTGTCATCCTGTAGTAGGATGACACTGCCAGACTCACAGCCTCTTTCTCCCCTGCCCCCTCAACCTCATGACTCCTTCCCTGGCATCTGGTACCTGTTACGATCTCTGGGCAGTGGTGTGACTTATGATCTTCATGTGATCTTTGAAGATTGGATGTGACTAGAGGCTTTGACATGTTTCTGAAGCCTAAATGCCCAACAGCTGGAGGACAGGGTGGTCCTATAGCTCACAGGGTGGTTTCCTGGGCTTTTCCATAACCCTCATTAGACAATGGGTCTAGTGTGCTCCCAAAGCCAGCCTGGCATTAGACCATCTTGTCCCTGAGGGAGATACAGTTGCTTCCAGGGTTCATCATGGCACTTGAACAGGCTGTTGGAGCTAACACCTACCTGGATCAGAGGATGATGATGGGTAAAAGGCAAGCCAGCCTGGGTTTTTCAGGAGGGAGCCAGTGGCTCAGCAAACCTGTGCTGGTTATAGTGTTTGCCACACCGAACAGTAGCACCAGCATCACTCTATGTGGGCCCTTGTAGGGATCTTACTCAAACCCTCAAATGTCACCTGGAAAGCAGGAACTACAGAGATGCTGCCCCAAAAGGATGTCCCTGGGGGGAGGGCTGGCACCCTGAACCAGACTCTCTTTCCATATATACCAGTCACCAAGAAGTGGGACCCTTCCTTAGCTAACTGTGACCTAAAGGAGCCCTTGGACTTTGCCTGAGATATCTGGAGCTCAGGGCATCAGCAGGACACTGAACTAGTCCACCACATACAAGGAGGATGTTCCCTGATGCTCTCCTCTGATTACCTCCTTGCTAGAAATAAACTGAGTCACCCCCAGTGGTAAACCCCAGAGCCTCAGAATGTGACAGCACTTGCCGACGGGGATCACAAGATGATGAAGGCTGCTGTTTCTAACTGATCACCCATGTGCTCGGTAGAAGAACGAAAGCACAAGCCAGCCACAGAGGCACCAGCTCTGCCAGCAACGGAACCAAATGACGGGTCTTCTCTCCAGAGTTCTGAGCCCCTAAATCCCACAGCGCAGCCCAAAGCCTGGGCACTCACATGCTCCTCACAAATACACAGGCTTCTTGGCTCCCCGACCTGAGATCTGGGAAACCCGCAGGTCCCTTCCCACAGCCAACTTCCTGGCCACAGTCAGTCCCATCCTCCCACTCCCTGGGAGCCTCTCCATCATCCTTGGTCCCTTTGCCCTGCTTCCCTAGGGATCACTTCCCAGAATGCCCTCTATCTGTCAGAGCACTGGCTCTCCGGAGATCTCTCTCTCTCTCACACACACACACACACACACACACACACACACACACACACACACACTGCCCAGCGGAAGGGTAACAGTCTTTCAGAGAGTGAGACTGGCACTCAGCAGATGGGTTGGCAAAGGGAAGACACTGAAATATGGAAAAGGAGTTACTTGTGATGCTCAAGACAGGAGACTCAGTCACAAGATAAGATGTTTGCATGTGGGTCTCAGTGATCAAATTCCAGTTCACAAGACTGACACAGCCCTCCCCTTCCTCCTCTCCCCATCTTGTCCCGTTCATTCACATTCTTTGCCCATCACCACTGCCCACCCCCAACCCAGGCCTAGATGTGCAGCAGGGCAGCAGGTTGTGGGGAGGGCTGGGCCAAGGGCACCCCGTACACCCTCCCCATCCTGTGCTGTGTGTGGTGAGGGGAGGGCTGGGCCAAGGGCACCCCGTACACCCTCCCCATCCTGTGCTGTGTGTGTGGAGAACTCAACTGGTCCGGAATCAGCAGGTGCTAGAGGAGAATTCCTAACAGAATTGAGTAAGGGGGCATGCGGCAGCAGAGACCGGATAGAACCTCAAATTGTCTTAATTCAGGTGTAATATTCACTGTTCATAACTGCCAAGAACAAAAGTCTAAAGCCCAACCCCTTCTGAGCAGCCAAATAGGTATGGAAAAGCAGAGCACGCTCAGGGCGGGACCCTGAGAGACCTCACTACCTCCACCCTCCTCACACAACTGGGTGCAACAGTGGCTGCATGGCCACAGATCGCATAAGCACTGGTGAGAAGGGGTTGGAAGGGGCATGGGGCAGACCGAGTGCTGGTGACAGCTGACTAAGGTGGCTGCACTGTGACATGTGGGGTGTCTCCGGGGGCAGGCCTGTACCTCACCCCAAGGACAGACCCTGTTCCTCAAGGTGTTTAACCAGAATGGATGTGAATTAAACACAATCCAAAGGACAGACTTCAGTCCTTAGGTAAATCCACCAGCAGACCATCTGGTCTTTCAGCATGGTGGGAGATAAAGCAAGAGTCCTTCCAGGCTGTCCATTTTCACCAGCCTCTGAGGGAAAATGTGTCTAACTGTGGTGAAGCAGGAGGTGCCACGAGCACGACTTGCTCTACCTGGCCAGCACTGTGACACTCAGCAAGAGGACGGGGGTGCCGGGCGGAGGAAGTGCAGGACAGAATCCAAGATGGCGGGGCGTTGTATGATTCTGGCAGCTGTGGGCCCTGGTAGCTTTGCTCAGCCTGGTCAGTGCCGTGTAGTTGGTGCTAGGAGCTCTACCAAGGTCGAGCTCCAGCAGCTCTGCTGTCTCCCAAGCATGGCCCTGTGGCCATACTGCCTTTAGGGCAGGCAGAAAGTAGGGAGCTAGAATCCCCCCAGAGGTTTTCTCCATAGCAAGTCGAGTGTGGGCTTACAAGTGCTCGGTGGTCAGGCAGACGAAGACATACCAGCCCCTCATGTGTCCAGGCTGGAGGACACAGCTGTGGACAATGCACCCACATGGTACGCAGGGCTGTAGGTGAAATGTGTTGAGCAACGGAAAATCCAACTGAGTGAGGCCCCATGCATCAGGCTGCAGGGGACCTCTCTGAGCACGCTCTGAGTTAGTCCACACTACTGCTTCTCAGATGTGGGCTGAACCCTGACCCAGGACCTGGGTTGGCTGCTTGGATAGCAATGGCATTTATAACGCCCAGGATTGCCTTCAGAGACCCTGCGGCCTGCTATGACCTTTGGCCGTTAAATGGGGATGCTTTGGTCAGGTTACTGGGTGATGAGCCCAACCCGGCCCAGGTTACCAGACCCTGGGGTAACTGTCGGTGAACAGGAACAATTCTGGGTGGCCAGAAGCACCTACTTAAGCCCAGATGAAACTGCTGACCCACATACCGTGGTGAAGTGGGTGTGGTCTCAGATCGCTTAGGCACACCATAAGCCATTTCCATACGTAAGCTGCTTATAAATACTACTGAAAGCTAATTACAATAGCCAAAGCTCCCTACCACCTTGGAACAAACTGAATCCACAGTTCATAAGAAACACAACTAGGAAAGAGATCCAAGAGACTCTGAAAAGGAGCGAGAACAGCCATACAGGGGCCACAGCTACGAAGCCTGTCGCCACCAGCTGGGCCTGGCCACATCGTACACAGACCAAGAACATAGGCCCCACGGTCAGGGGTCCAGGAACGAGGCACAATCCCACCCCTCTTGTACTGAGCAGGGCAACCCACAGCCATGGTCTGCAGCCTCAGGTGTCTGTGCTGAAACACAGCCATGGGCCGTGAATGTCAGGTCTCTCACGCAGCAGCTCACATGGGCCTTCTGGGCTCCAGTGGACTTGTGTTTCTACTGGATTTAGACAAGTTTAAAAAGTAACAAAAATTACCTTTAAACCATGACTGAGTTCATGGGGATCCTGTAGCATTACATTTTATGGGCTAGTAGATTAAAAGGTACAATTAAATGTCACACACCAGCCCCTCTAATTCCTGACAGAACTCTGCTTAGTGGCACCAGAATCACCCAAGGTTAGCTAATAGCACCTGGAAGCTGGACAGAGCATAGCCATTACAGCAGCATGTATCCCCCCTGGATTCCGAGAACAGAGCCCCAGCCCAATACCAAACCACAAAGCTACACCTCTCTCCTCCCAGAACAGGTGCCCCAGAGGACATGTGACCCAGTTCTAACTAGTGGGAGGAGAGACAGAGAGGGGAGAGGGGAGGAGGGTCTCCAAGTGAGTTTTTTGCTGTCCCAGGGAAGGTGGTAAACACCGCTCTTAGCTCCTCTTCCCCTCTGAGCTACAAAAGGACATGCAAAGCCCAGCAACCGTTCAGGATTGTGAAATGATGTTTGCACAGATACATATAAGCCCACACTTATTTCTAAGGGGATAAGCCAAGGTCTGCTAGCACTGCGGTACACCCTGAGGTCACACCAGCAGCTGCCCACTCAGGAGGCAAGGACACACACGAGTCCCCAGCTCTGTCACCTTGCACCGCCATTACTCTGAATCTACTCTCCACACAGGTAAAGCATACAAAACAGAGTGTGGTCCCATAGCTGCTAAATGTGTGACTCCAGGCTGCTGTAAGCATACTGTGACAAACAGCAGTGAGACTTCCCTGTCTTACAAGCCACGTTGATTAGGTTTCCTGTTGTGGAATATTATTTTAAGATGTGTTATATTTGCTTATGCTGTGGAAGATTTGTTTAAAGATGCAAAGATGTGTTGCATTCTTTTATGTTGCATTTGTTTGACTCGTGAAGCTGTGCTTTTTGCCTGTCTAAAACACCTGATTGGTCTAATCAAGAGCTGAATGGCCAATAGCAAGGCAGGAGAAATGATAGGTGGGGCTGGCAGGCAGAGAGAATAAACAGGAAGAAAAACCTGGGAAGAGAAGATCAAAGAGCAAGAAAAGGAGAGGAGGACTCCAGGAGCCAGCCAGCCAGCTACACAGCAAGCCCTGGAGTAAGACGTAAAGAAAGACAGACAGAAATAGAGAAGGTAAAAGCCTGGAGGCAAAAGGCAGATGGGATAATTTAAGAAAAGCTGGCTGGAAACAAGCCAAGCTAAGGCCTTTAAAAGAAAGAATAAGACTCCTCGTGTGTTTATTTGGGAGCTGGGTGGCGGGCCCCCCAAAGAGCCAAAGAAATAAAAACAACAACAACAAAACAATTACAGTTTCCTAAAGAACTACTTCACAGGGGACTCCTCGGAGCAGGGGCCTCAAGTCTCAGGGAATCAAAGCCCATCCCACTCTCACCCAGCACCAGGCCTTCTGAGCCACGGCTTTGCCAGGGCTGCCAGCTGGGATAGCTTTGGACCAGAGGAAAGAAAGCATCTCACTGGAGCTGCAGGTACGTCACCCCAGCAAGTAGAAGCCAAGCAAACTTGGGCCACTGCACAGGGGTGCAAGGCCATTTCTGAGAGATCAGCATGGCCTGGAGCCCTCTAAGCACCTTTGGAGGAGTCAGGGAACCAGAGGGAAGTGAAATGCCCCTTGAGTGCTTTTAGTATGGGATGGGTGGTTGAGGCTGAGTCCTTTTGGCCCCTAAGCTGTGGCTATAGAATGAGGCCGGAGGACTGACTGACAGGGAAGTGGAGAGTGGAAGCAGTAGACAACTCCAACGGCAGATCACACCCCAGGGCCGCCAAGCAAAAAAGCAAGGGAAGAAGCCCGGTCCCTCACTTACCCCGAGTCCCCAGCTCCAGAATCTTTGCGGCCTCCAGGGTGTTTCTGATGCTGCCCTGGCCCGAGCAGTGGTGATGGTGGTAAGGGGCGCAGAGGGAGGCCAAAGCTCCCAGGCCTGATGACTACACAATGGGCCTGTGACAGGCCTCTGGGCTCACAGGCGTGGCTGTTTCTTACACCAGGATACCACCCCAGGCCAGGGCAGAACACCATGCTCCAAGGCATGCATGTACATAAGGTAGGTGCACGCACACACACAAGCACACACACATGAATAGCACACAAGTGAGCAGTAACCAAACATGCATAATACACACAGGTGCACTACACATATACATATACTCCCGTATAGCACATGCGTGAACAGCCATACAACGCATACTGTCCACATGTCCACTCCACACATACGATATATCAGTTATCTTATACACACACTGCACAGTATGGCAGGTGCTCTTAGAGAAGTAGGTGGGTACTTCCTGTATAATACCCATTACAGTGACCATTCTTAGTCATACACTCCACTATACACATGGCAGCTCACAATGTAGCAAACTGGTGGAGTTGAATTCCAGCTTTTCCCGGGCATGGGGAGAGCCTGGTGTTCCTTCCCTCAGGCCAAGTCCAGCCCTGTAAACGCGCAGCCTTTCTGCATGCTGTCAGAAGTCTGAGGTGGTCCCAGCACTACCAAGCGGAAGGATTAGGTAAGAGGTAATGTGTGCCAAGGGGAGAGGGTGGGGGCCACAGGTGGAGCGGGGAGAGAAGCTCAGCTGGGTGGAGTGTGGCATGCCGATGTCCCTGACGCCTTCAGGCGCCTTCTCTACTGCTTTTCTCCACGATGTCCCTGCCCACCCCAGACTCGCCAGGTGCCACAGGAACACTGAGGGGTCCTCCTGAGAATGGCTCTCTGGAGTGAACCCCGAGGTGCAGGATCTCTGGAGGCCTTTCACAGACCTTGGTCAAGCACAGGGGTCTTGTCACATTTGCATTAAGTTGGCACCATACTCCACACATTTAAACTAGATTTTCCGGAAGGTAGATATTCAAATGGAACAAACTAAGTTGGTCTCAGAACAACCGCCTCAGCCTCCACAGAGCACATGGCAGTGGACTGTTACCAGTTGGGACCTGCAGCTACCAAGAAGACCGGCCTGAAAGGTAACCACAGAAGGCAAGAAAGAGTCCCACTTTCTCTCATGCACTGGGGTCATCTTCTACTCAGCAGTCAAATATCTGACTATAAACTCAGAAAATCTCAGTCGATGTGTTTTAAGGAAGGAAGTTTCTAAAATGCTACTCCAGCCAGTGGTATGTAAGAGGAAACAAACGCAGAGTAACAAGACCACTCCTGACACACAGCAAGGACACGGTGCTCTGTGGAGGGAGAGACTGCAATTGCTGTAAAAGTATATGCAGCAGCCTGTGTCCGTCCCAGTACTCACAGAACCCCAGCACAACTGTGGGCTGCATCCGTTCCCACTTCTAGTGTGTCCCCTTCACCCCACACTGTGGCCTGTACTGCGGCAGTGGCCACTCCCAGCCCCCGCCACCTTGACACCCTTCCTCGCTTATCCTTAAGGCACCAAACACTGCCACAGAAGCTGAGCTACAAGGGCTAAATGGGATAGGGAACCCGACCTTCTGCCCCTGAGGCCCCCTGGGAGGGGCCTGGTTCAGATCTTGGTAGAAGCAGCCGGGCCCTTCAGGAGGAAGGCCTGATCGCAAGAGCTCATCAATGAGAAAAATATATAAATTCATACCTAAATTCTCCTCACTCCATGTCCTACAACAGTTATCTTCTTGTGTGTGTCTTCTCTCTGCTGTCCCCAAACTTTATGCCAAATTCAAGTTTTGTTCTATAACTTATCCTAGTAACTCCACCCTACAGTGGCCAAGGCCAAGGTCCTCAAGGTCGAGGTGCCCTATCAGGCCACCCAGCTTGGCTGGCTGCTTGGGAACCAGTACAACCTTCTTGTAGTTGAGGGATGAGCCTGGCTTTCTATGTTTGGGGAGACTAGGCTCTTTCTGCTCATAGAGTAACCAGGGAATCTAGGTCAGCAGGGTTGGTGTCCTCAAAGCCGCTCTGAGCCTGCCCCTGCTCTTCCCTTCCCAGCAGGAAGCAGGCCTTCATGAGGGCAGCCTTCCACCCTCCCAGCCCAGGCAGGGACTCAGGACACCCTGGCTCCTTACCTGCCCTTCCATTTTCCTTCTCTCCCTGGGCTCTAGATTTCAGAAGGCTGGGGGAGTCTGCAGCCTCCTCCCACACCAGGGCAACAGGAGTCGGCTGGCAGGAGCTGGGATAGCACAGTGACCACTCAGCTATGTCCCCAGCACAAAAATAGCCATTCTGCCAAGTGGGTGAAACGTCAGGGCTGGCTGTGTGGCCAGCTCATGTTCACACTCGGCACGTGAGAGAGGCAGGGCTTGTGTGTGTGTGTGTGTGTGTATGGGGGGGGGCAGGAAAGCAGTGTGTAAGAAAGCAAGCCCACAGCAGCAGAGATGCCCAGCCCAGCCTGCCCACACTCTCGGCAGCCTTACCACCTCATTTGCCCCACAGGGCCCAGCCTCAAGCAATGCTATCCTCCCAAACCACAGGTGGGTGGGACAGGGCCACACACAGGGGCTCACACAGGAAGGCTGTGCTCCCGTGGCCTCCTTACTCTTAGTACAGCTCAGTGTTCCGACTGTGAGCTTTCTGTCTGACTTCACCCAACTACAGGAAGCAGCTGTCGATGGGCCACACCACCTCACGGCAGACCAGCTGTGTACGGTCTTTCCCAAAGCCAGTTCCCTCGAGCCTCTACGGCCTCATCTGGCTCTCTACTGGGCAGGGATAGTCCCTTCCTCTGTGGAGAAAGGGCCACAGACCCAGAGACTCAGTCCAGGATTACTGAACAATAACTGAATGATGCAGTCTCAGCCAATGGAGAGAGGAGGAGGAAGTGGGGGGCCACTGAGTACAGTAAGGCAAAGGAAGCAACAGGTAGGAAGAGGCTTAGGCTCTTCTCAACTCTGGGTCCAACATGCAACTCAGGCTCATCTTCCATGTGGCCCCCAACCAAGCTACCCTCGTGGCCCTCCAGGTCAAACTGGAATAACGATCCACACGTCCACATCCTCCAGAAGCTACCAGGATGTTTACAACCCTGATTCTGAAGATACCTCACACACCCTTGAGTCTCAATAATTTCCCTTTTAATGATTATTTGATTTTAAAAAGGGACAAACCCTCTCTTGCCATCACCCGAAGAACGCAGTGAAGTGACTACAGAGACAGTGTCACTGCGGGGACGGGGACCAAGAAAGGCACACTGAAGACCCCTGAGGAGGGGCTGAGTGCTGAAGGTACAGTCACAGTGTCCCACATCAGGTCAGTCCTGGGACATGCAGCAGCCCATCCCTAGCTGCAGACTCCTTAACGGCTGATCTGAGACGTGACTACAACCGAGTGCACTACATGATGAATACAGATGCCTCTCCCCCAGAGAGACACTAACTGTACGTCCTGAGGTAACCTCTGGCTTATGGAGAAATAGGGTTTAGGGCACTTTCCTGCTTTTCATATTTTTGGCACAAAGTAGTTACTTACACAATTATGAAACATTGAAAATTGAAAGACAGCCAGGTGTGGTAGCATATACCTTAAATCCCAGGACTCAGGAGGCAAAAGCAGGTGGATCTCTTTGAGTTCAAGGCCAGCTGGGTCTACGTGGTGAGTTCCAGAACAGCCAGGGCTATGTAGAAAGACCCTGTCTTAAACATAAATAAAAAAGAAAACTGAAAGACTGTATTGAAGTTCACAGCAGCTCAACAAGCCATCTGCGGCAGGGGAGGGTGGGGCTACGTCATTGACCACATTTTTGTTTTTTTCTTTGTGGTGCTGGGGAAGGAATCCAGGACCTTGATCCTATTTAGCAAAGGTGCTGCCTCTGCCCTCTGCCCTCAGCCTGAGCCTCTTCAAGCTAACTAGCTCAGCAGAACTTCCCAGTGAAGCTCTAAGTTATGCAGTGGGCACCTACACCTGATGTGGTGGCCAGACCTCATGTAGTCAGGCAGGAATAGTGACTGGCACCAACTTTTGCCACTCTGGTGGTCTGTCTTTTTCTACTACAGCCAGCACTTCCCCAGCACAACTCGATGTGCATGGCGGTGACACCCACTCCCACACCTGAGAGAAATTCCTGCGAAGCAACATTCCCAGGAAAAAGAGTATGGCCCATGCTAATAATTCACAAGGCAACCTCACACATCAGAGCTTCTGGGGTTTTGTTGTTTCTTACATTTCCATGATTATGGAGAGAAGGAATGTTACAAGTCCAGAGCCGAATTAGCCTGAGCTATCTTTAGTTCCCTTAAGAGCCATTCCTAGGCCACCTCTGTGTTTGACGCAAAATTTTTATGATTGAGGCAAATCCTTTTGGAATGTTCTGAGTTCCCTAGTTCCCACTAATCGAGGGCTAAGAATGTCATCAGATGGCATCTGAGATTACATCAGAGACTCCCCACCTGACTGTAACAAGCTACCAGATGTTTCTGCCAATTTTTGTTTTGTTTTGTTTGAGACAGGGTTTCTTTGTGTAGCTTTGGAGCCTATCCTGGAACTCACTCTGTAGTCCAGGCTGGCCTCGAACTCACAGAGATCCGCCTGCCTCTGCCCCCCGAGTGTTGGGATTAAAGGTGTGCACCACCACTGTCCATCTTCTAGAGGCATCTTAAGGTTTACAGATGATGCTAATGTGTTTCATCCCATCACGTATAGAATTTAGACTCGGTTCCTCTTTCACAATGGAGTTCCAAGCGCTCTTACCCACTGTGCCATCCTGCCCTCCCAGGATTCCTCGAATGTTGACCTGCTCTCAGTAACATTTACAGAAAGTCTGGTTTATGGAACAAGGATTTTTTTATTCTTTTACTGATACAGCCATTTACAACTTGGTGGTTAGATTTTATCCAACAAATGTCTATGTGTTTTCCCATTGGGTAAGGGCTTCACTTACTGGACAGCCACCACCTTAGCAGTGGGAAAGTCTACTATGAGCAATTATTAGTGCTGGGAGATGCTTCAGTGGGTAAAAGTACCTGCCATGCAAACCTAAGTGCCTCAGTTTGAGCCCTGGGACCCACGCAGAAAGTACGTGTGATTCCAGTACTCTGACTGTGAGATGGAAGGCAGAGACAAGAGAACCATCCAGAAGCTCACGGACTTGGTAGCCTGGCACACATGCACGGTGATAGCAAGGAGAGACCCTACCTCAACAACATGGATAGTGAGAACCAACTTCCGATTGTTCTCTGGCCTCCACACACACACTATGGCACATGGTGACTTTACTCCCACATGCAAAGCAAATACTCTACTACTTGGGGGCTGTGCTGGCTAGTTTTATGTCAACTTGACACAAGCTATAGTCATCAGAGAAGGAGGGAGCCTTGATTGAGAAAATGCCTCCCTAAGACTGGCCTTCAAGCAAGCCTGTAGAGGATTTTCTTAATTACTAATTGATGGGGGAGGAATCAGGACATTGTACATGGTCCAGACCCTGGGCTGGTGGTCCTGGGTTCTATAAAAAAAAAAGCAGGCTGAGCAAGCCATGAGGAGCAAGCCAGTAAGCAGCACCCCTCCATGGCCTCTGCATCAGCTCCTGCCTCCAGGTACCTGCCCTGTTTGTTTTCCTGTCCTGACTTCTTTCAATGATGCACTTAGATGTAGAGATGTGAGCCAAATAAACCCTTTCCTCTCCAATTTGTTTTTGGTCATGGTGTTTCATTGCAGCAATCGAAACCCTAACTAGCACAGGGTATTCCTGCTAATTTATGCTGTTGTGAAACTTACTTTATTAGGGAACTATTTAAATCTATTTGTAAGATTTGACCTGTTACATAAATCTCTCATTGTACCTATGATGTGGGCTGATGGTTAGATAAAAACAGTACTAATTGTCAAAACCGACTGATGCCTTCATCCTCAACCTACATTCTTCTGACTCTGAGGCCTACCCTGCTTATACAATAAGCATTGGGAGTCCTGTAAAACAGTGAGGTTGTGTGAGCCATCTTTACCAAAGAAGACATAGGACACCATCATAAGGTTCTTTTAAACCTGATAACTAAAGATTCAGAGCTGGTCACAGAGTCTTCCCACAGTCGGCTCTGGAGAGAGGAGGAACTAGAGAGAAGCAGGAAACACCAGGGCTGTTTCCATCAGCTGGGGGAAAAGATGGTACAGAAAGGCTTCCTTCAGCCTGGAGGGAAGGGTTGTGCTAGGGTCACTGATGGTGCCTGTGCAGCCAAACCAGGAAGTGAACCCCGAGAGCCATAGCTCACCTCAACCTTGTGCCAGCTGCTTCTGAGCCCATCCATACAGACATCAGACACCAGGGGAGTTTTATCTTCCCACACCAACCATGCAGGGTCCTGAGTGCTGAGCATCTCCATTAACTCTCACTATTTATATATAGTCCATAAGCCATTTTATATTTAGACAGTTTTTAGAGTTTCGGGGGCTGGTGAGAGGGTGAAGGCACACTTATTACGCAGGACTAGTGACCTGAGTTCAATCCTTGAAGCCCACAGAAAGGTGAAAGAGAGCCTCTGACCTCTGCATGCATTCCATGGAAGGTGCCTACACACACCTATACATACACAGGCACATGCATACACAAAAACATACACATACATGCACATTTATACACACATAGGCACATACATATATACACATACTAATATTTTTCAATTGTCTAAGATGTTGAAATTTGAGCTGGGTGGTGGTGGTGGTGGTGGTGGTGGTGGTGGTGGTGGTGCACGCCTTTAATCCCAGCACTTGGGAGGCAGAGGCAGGTGGATTTCTGTGAGTTCAAGGCCAATCTAGTCTACAGAGGGAGTTCCAGGACAGTCGGGCTACACAGAGAATCCCTATCTCAACTCCCCCTATCCCCCAAAAAGATATTTTACTTGGTATATTCCTGAAGTATAGAAACAACACAAATCCTGGCTTGGGTACATACACTGAGGATGCTATTACACCCTCCCCACCACTACGCACTCCTGCCTGCCTCCCCAGACCTTCTACCCTCCCTGGACCAAGTCATCATGTTTAAAGAGATTCAGGGAGTTTCATTATTTATAAAAGAATCCTCTCATAATTCAGCATAATTTATGATATTTTACAATTCTGGCTTTTGTCTCTCCAAAGGAATTTCATTCTGGGATACCTCCACTTTAAATGCAAAAATCTTAGAACCTAAGACAGACAAACTACTAAGGAAAAAGGAAAGAAGGTTAATCAGGTCCAGCCAACTGGATTACTAAGTTTCTACCGATACTAAAAACATTAAGATACAACAAATTAAAGAGTCTAAAAAACTCTACGACACATTCGGCCTTGTGCCCACCTTAAGGAACTTTAGCTCCAAAGATCTGAGCTGACTCTTATTCAGATTATAACATATAAACAACCTGTTTCTCATCTAAGAGAGTAAGCTCCCGCTGCCGTCAGGACCACTGGGCAGTTCTGAGGACAAGCGGAGAGAGCGTGTGGAGGGAACGCAGCCCGACTCCAGCTCACTGAGCCTAGAAAATCCCCTAAGCCAATTGTGAGGTTAAACAACAGCGCCATTTTCCTAACAACACAAGTGACCATTTTAGCCGTTTAAGCCCACGCAATCAACCCACTAATCCCAAGGATGGGGTCAGAACTGGGGCTCGCTGAAGTTGTGTTCCGCCCCATTCTGAAGACGACCGACCACCTCCCTACAAGGCTCTGCCCAGTTGCTTCATCAAATCATATCTCCTGCTATGTGAGTGTCACCAAGCCAAGCTCCTTTCTGAGTACACGTGAGTGAAGCTTCAGTTACACACTCACACACATACACACACCCATACTCACATTCACACATACACACACATAGACACACACACACACACACACACACACACACACACACACACGCTTTTCATACACACTCATACATTCATACACATGCACACACACACACTCATACACTCACACATACGCACTCATACATTCACACACTCTTCATATACACTCATAACATTCACACACATACTCATACACACTTACACACTCATATCATTCACACACACATCATTCACACACACGCTCATACATACATACTCATAACACACATACTCATGCATACACACTCATAACATTCACATATACTCTCATACACACACACACACACACACACACACACACACACACACACACACACACGCATGCACGCACACACACACACAGTCCTGACTCCAGGAGTGGCCACAAGTCCCACACCCTGCACAGCTGCCTATCACTGCAGTTAAGGCTTTGCCTCTGATTTGTTTTTCCAATGAGCACTGTAACTCAGATTACAGGAAATAATAGTACAACTCTGAATACTCGGAGGCAGGCATTTCTATGACACCCACATCGGCTCCTGAGGGTAGCACATTCAAAGCGGTTCAAAGGAGTCCCCTGACAGGTCCACGCTGCACAGGCAAGCTGATAAATAAGACTTTCTCCACTTCAGTTGCCTCCTAGAGGGATTTTTTTTCCCCTTTAGAATGGGCAACTGCTGAAGTCTGTGTGGCAAACATTATATTAGCTTGAACGTCTACAGCACAGGAGCAGAGCGTGGTCAGGGCCACTGCACCCAGGGCCTGCCCTGCAAACGGATTTCCTGGTTCACCATCCGACTGAAGATGCTGTGACCGCACAGAAGGGACCTTCAAGAGATGGTGGATGTGTAGTTGGGAGTCAGCATGCCGTCTTTTCCTGTCTCCGGGAGGACTTGGGGATCTTATACAGACATTTGGAGAAAAGTTTACTGAAAAGACACTAGAGACTGTGCCAGACTGTGGCACAGGTCGGCAGAGAGAACCCATGTGATGGCTCAGTCAGGGTTCCTATATCAGATCTGCCTTTGGCCCCATAGTGGGTGTGCACCCCCTAGTTCCTCCTGGGATGGAGGTCCACTGTGGAGAACAGGAGGAGCATGGGGGAAAGATCTCTGTGGCATGGAGAGAAGCAAGGAAGGAACAGCCCTATCCTGAGGCTGGCATGTGTGGATGTGACTCCTGGTGCTGTTGCAGCCATCATTAGGGGAGAGTATGGAAATTCGTCACAGAAAGGAGTCCAGACTGAGGGACACTGCAGTTCCTGTGCCCGGTCCCTGAACCACAGCACAGACCTCCTGTAGCAGAGACACTCCAAATTATGTGTAAGCCTTTTCCTCAAAGTGCTTATGGAGAGAGGCTGCCCCAGCATCTCCAGGGACCCTGAAAGCTCTCCTGCAGGTGTTCTACAGCCTGGCCAGGGTCTCCTCTCGGTTAGCAGTGAGATGGAGCCCGTACGCACCAGGGAACTCAGGGCCCATCACGGAGGGCCAAGGTGTGGCTGGGGCAAGGGTGCTGAAAAGTTCAAGCTGTGTGCAGCAGTGACAGGAAGAGCCATCTGCAGGGGCAGAGAATGGAAACCTGCATTTTCTCTCCTAGGACTGAACTCCAGGGGAGGAAGAGGGGCTTTGGGGGCGTGGTCATAGTGACCCTCCTTTGGGCAGTTCCTAGTAAGTTTCAAGGTTTTTTTTTTTTGAGACAGGGTTTCTCTATGTACTCCTGGTTGTCCTAGAACTCACCAGGCTGGCCCTAAATTCACAGAGATCCACCTCTGTCTCCCGAGTGCTGAGATTAAAGATGTGCACTACTAGGCCTAGCTAGAATTTATTATTTATTTATTTATTTATTTATTTATTTTTTAGTGCTCAGCAGTTAAGAGCACTTGTTGTGAGGACCTGAGTTTGGCTCCCAACACCCACAAGGTGATTCAGTCATTCTTAACTCCAGTTCAAGAGGATTTGACTTTCACAGGCATCAGGCACTCACACAGTGCACATATATACATGCAGGCAAAACACACACAAAATAAATATTTTTTAAAGAAGAATTGCGTGTGTGTGCTGGAGATGTAGCTTAATGGTTGGTAGAGCACTTGCCCACATCCCCTGGGTTCAATACAAAGAGTGTTCTTTCAGCCAGTTCTGTCCATTTGTGGCTCAGACAGTTGTTGAGTCAGTTGCAACACATGTCCAAAGTAGAGAATTCAGAGGTCATGCAGAATAGGAACCAGCATGCCTCTGCCAAAGTAGGGTAAGGGCGCAGCTCTAGCCTTGCAGAATAGACACCAGGCCCTGCACTTCCTCAGCTGACTCCTCTAGAGCTGCAGACAGTATGAGATACCAGTGTCGCTCAGTGCTAACTACCTGAGTACCCTATGAGATGCTGCTGTGAACCAGGGTCCTCACCACCTGCTGTCTGACCAGGGCCCAAGACAGCACCTGAAACAATGATGACATGCATATTCGCCTTCTGGGGTCTGGGAATTCCTTACCAACAACTGCCCCCACCTCATACAGAGCCCTAAAATCCTTAGTAAGAGAGAGAAGCATCCTCCTTCACTGGGTCTAGTATCCCTCCCTCGCTGTCCACAGTGTTTTTCTCCATGGGGTCCATGTGGCCTCTGTAAACAGCATCAACTGTCTTTATATAAGCCAAGGGTCCTAGGTCAGGTTTGATAGCCTCTGCCCACTGCTCCATCTGCAGACCCTGCTGTCATTAGAAAGACAGGCAGTGTCGTCAGATGCATGGGAGGAAGCCCTGCAGAACAGGGTGACTTGTGCGCAACCAAACATGTACTAACGCATGGGACCTTTGGGGCCAGTGCCAACTCATGGGAAATGACACTTTTCCCTCACTCAGCACATCCAAAGTGGGGACACTAGCTCCTCTAGATGGCAGCCCCGTCATCCCATCTCCTTTGATCTTCTACAGAGGAATACTGAAGACCCAAAGCTCAGACCTGTGTGTGCCTGATGTGCTCAGATCTGTGGTGTCCCATTCAAGGACTGGCATATTTTAGCTCCTGGGCCAAGAGTCTCCATGATAGGAACTCCCCAGTCTCTGCTACATTCACAGATCCCATACAGACTGGCTCACTCAGCGGGAGAAGAGCGAGGCACAAAGGCAAGAGTGTGAAGAAGACAGGAAGCATGAAGAAAAACCTGACAGACTTTGTCAAGCCTCCCAGCTCGGAAAAATCCAGCACCTCTGTCTCCATGGGACACAGGCATTGCCTCTGAACAACTTCCAAAACGATTTAGGACCAGGAAGGGCAGATGACCTCCAGTCCCTTGGCCCCTTCCCAGTTCTTATAGCCCCAGGGTGGAAGCCAGGGGGTAGAGCAGATCCTGAGTTAGGAGAGCAGAGGCAAGAGTAGCCACCCAGAGTCCCACTGGGCCCCCCACAACTGCACCACCTGCACCCACAATGCTCACACCTGTACTGTACACTCTGTACTGTCTGTACCCACAGGGTCAGCACCCATACAACCCAACATTGCCTGCACCCTCCCAGCCTGCAGCCCCATCACACACCCACATCACTCAAACCACAATGCTCAAGCTCACACTGCCTACCCCACACCTCTCTCACCAGTAGAAGTAATAGGCCAGGGCCACAGCCAGCAGTGCGACGCAGACCCCGGAGAAGAGGCAGGTTGAGGAGCTGGTCAACATGGCTACCCTCTGTCTCGTGAACTTCTCGTGGTGAGGAGGGGCCTGGCTGTGAGCGCAGGTCTCTGGCAGATTAGGGCGCAGGCCAAGGAAAGAAGTTGTGACTGGGCCTGTACTGCTCACGTCAGGTAGGCACAGTGATTACTAGACTGTCCCGAGGGCTGTGTCCTGCAGTGCCCGCCCAGCCACAGACTATCTAGTGACAGAGGACGTGTTGAAGCAGGACACAGGGCAACTGTACCACTGCAGGCTCTGCTGTCTGGCACACACTAATCCAATAAGCAGCTTTTACCAGGGGCCACTGTAAGCATGACGTAGGTAACTGGGCCCCGACCAGCCCTGGTCCCAGGGCTGGGTCTTAAGAGTGCTATAGATTCCTTACCCAGCGGCCAGAGGCTTCAGGTCCAAAGAGGAGGCCTGCCAAGTCCCAGAGTCCCCAGTTTGGTGCCCCAGACACTGTCCTTTGGGTTCCTTGTCTGATGCACTGTAAGAAGACTCACCCCACAGCCTGGACCCACTGTATGGAAGCTGCAATGCTCAGTGTCCTGTGCTCTGTGGCTTCCAGACCAAGACTTGTGAATCCCGAAGAGAAGAGTGTAAAAGCTGAGCCAAAAGATGCTGGACTAGTGAGAAGAGATGACCCAGGGGCCAGAGACTCACTCCAGGGCCCATCCCTCACAGATGGCCCTCAGTGGCTCCACCCACATGAGGATAGCGGACTCAGCTCATTAGGGCAGTGCTTGGCCAGGGCTCCCATTAGCGTTTTCTCTTTTAGGGACCTGGAGTCCTGTTGTTGACAGGAAAGGCACTGCACAGCACAGGTCGTCCACAACTCCCTCTCAGGTGCTCTGCTGCCTGGCTGCAGTATCTGGCTTGTTTTGGCCTTGTGCATAGGTCACCTGCGGCTAAGACATCAGCACCCACTCTGAGCTCCAAGAGGCTGTGGTCAGAGCATCCAGCACAGACTGGGATATCACACTCAGCTTTCTCTGGACCACCCTGGTGAAAGAACCGTAGCAATGTGTTTTCCTGGAGCCTGGTGGCTTTCCTCCCCAACACAAGTCTTTAAGTGGCTGACATCTTTACCCATGCAACCACAGAGACTAGCACACCCCGCTAAGAGTCCCTGTATCCCTTACTCACCCTTAGGGGATGCTAGGTAACAGACATTTGTCACTTTGACTGCAGAGTAATCATAACGACAAGTGCAATCAGCCACCTGGAAGATCAATATTGGCTGCCCCCCTTCCCCGCATCCCTCATGACTATAGAACCAGAGTTGATATCAGGAGCAAAACAGAACATTTGAAAATTCAGGAATCCCTTCTCCTTGCCTCAGGAACTTCTTTCCCAAGAGCAGCACTAAGGAGCCCCTCCCTGGTGAGACAGGCATGCTGGAATGAAGAAAAGGTTCACTCAATCATGTTAGGAGCCTGGGCACCAGGCAGGGGACGGGCAGGAGGAGGCAGGCTGTTCCACCTGGCGGTAGCAAGAGTGCCACTGTGTAGCTCCTACTGGGAAGACCTCACACCTTCTCTAGACTGGCATGTTCACACAACCGAAGGAGGGCCCCTTTCGCACTAACTCAAGGCAGATGTGACTGGCCGCTGTGCAACACCGACCTCACACTTTCTTTCAGCAAGACCCGGTGGAGCATGGCATTATCCATGGAGCAAGGAGTCCAGCTCTGGGGGAACCATGACTGCTTGAAGCTGGCTACTAGGGGTGGTCTTCATCATAGTTCATAAGATGCCCAGAATCTAAGAGGGCATCTGCCCCAGTGGCAGGGTGCAGAAAGATACCCCCATGTCTGCACCATGGTAAGATTGCCAAAGCAGGGGACATGTCAGCGAAAAGGGGCCAGGCCTGCAGTGAGAACCACGACCGAGCTCAGATGTATCCACAACATCCAGCTTAGGGCAGATTCTACTTTTCCAGCAGAAGCTGTACCAACCATGCCCTCCAATGGGCTCTTGACTCAAAGGATGGGCTTCACCTACAGACACCCATCCGGAGGAGCACAAGTCAACAGGGCCCACACCTGAGCACTCACTGTCCTTGGGTTTGGGGGAGGAGCCCTCTTACCTTAAAGCAATCACGGATGTAAACAGAGCATTTACTCTTAAACAAGCCCAAAGATTGCCCTTGGAGGAGGCACTTGGGGACAGTCACCCAGGCAACCCATGGCCTGCTGTGATTCGCCCATTTTCCTTAATGTAGAAGGAGGATACTGCTTACATCAGGGCTGGCAAGGTTTGGATGAAGTCCCTGATTCCACTGGGAGTGCTTCCTCGCTATGGTGTTTCTACCTCCCATCCCCCAAAACCTGAAGAAATGGATCCCCTTAAACAGTCGTGGCTGTCCTGGCACTCACCATGTAGACCATGCTGCCTCAAACTACCCACAGAGATCTGCCTTCCTCTTTGCTGGATTAAAATGTGTGCACCACCATTTCTGGCAAGATTAAAACTTTTAAAATTGGGCAAGGACCAGGAAGAAGGTTCAGCAGGTTAAGGCACTTCACCAAGCCTGACGACCTGAGTTCAATTCCCAGGACCCATATGATGGAGAGAACCAACTCCTAAAAGTTACCCTCTGACTTCCACATTTGTACCATGGCTACAGTAAGTAAACATGTTATAAATAAACCAAGAAATGAAGTGGGCCAGTCTCCTGTCCACAGTGTCCTCTCTGCTGGTCTTGGTAATACATCTCACTCAGGGAGTCTGCAGAGATTCCATGACACGTTACCTCATGCCCTAGTCCTCTATCTCAATCCCCTTTCCATTTGGCCTGCCCTCGGGATGGCCCTCAGGGTGGAGAACTCCTGTGTGTGGCCAAAGCTTGGCTGAGGGATTCCTGCATGTACACTTCTTCCGGTGGAGTGTTAGCACACAGCCTCTTATCAGGGTTTGGCTCAACTCTATAGGCTCCCTGGCCTGTGGCCCGAGGTACGGACAAAATGACGTGTTTGAATGTCAGTGCCAGCTCCACCCAGCAGGTACAGGTGCCCTCTCCACTGCAGACCTGTGACATTCCCCAGGTCCTCAGCCATGAAGAATGCTCATCTGCGGGCTCTCCAGCTCACCTCTTGATGCTGTGCTTGTCTGTTACCCTGGGACTCTGGGGACCTGGCCTTGCCCTTCTCTCTACTCAGTGCTAGGTTGTAAAGACACTGGGAAGGATGGTTTAAAAAAAAAATAGCACCTAGGATTTGCTGGACATGACAAAGTCCTAAGTGGCCAGCTGTTTCCGAGGACACTGTCACTGTGGCTGAACCTTTTCTATGGAGGAAACAGGCCAAGACTCAAAAGAACGCGTAGAAAAAGCAAAAGCAGATAAAAAGGACTACATCAAACTAAGAGGCTTCTGCAGAGCAAAGGACACAGAAACAGCATGAGGAGGTGGCCTTGGACTTGGGGAACCTACCAGTCAAACAGCTTTTCAGGCCTGTGACGTTAATACTGACTGCCAATTTGACAGGGTCTGTGATCACCAAAAAGACAAGCCTCTAGGCATGTCTGGGAGAGTAGGGCTGGGAGATGGCTCAACGGGTAAATCACTTGCTTTATGGAGTCCTGAGTTTAAATCCCAAGAACCCACATAAGGCTGGACATGGTGGCTAGAGGCTGTAATCCCAGTGTGCTTCTGGGATTTGAAGGTGGTGAAGACAGGAGTCTCCCAGAAGTAGTAGCCTGGAGTATACAGCCATAAACAATAGATACTCTGCCTCAAACACGGTTAGAGACAGAGACACAGACAGACAAGGGTGGGGAGGAAGAGGATTAAAAAAGATTAGGTTAACCTCTGGACATGCCCCTTGGGGATTATATAAATTAGGTTAATCAAAGTAGAAAGACTGATCCTAAATGTGGGCGGGTTCATCCCATGGGCTGGGATCCCAGAGTAAGTAAGCAGGAAACAGTGAGCTGAGCACCAGCATTCACCTCTCTGCTCCTGACCTGGGACCAGCTGCCTCTTCACACTCCTGTACCATGTCTCCCTGCCCCCCAGATGGCTGTGCCTTCCAACTGTGAGCCCAAGCAAACTCTTCTTTCCTACCTTGCTTTTGTCGAGTATTTCGTCACAGCAACAAGACAAGTGTCTAAGTCAGAGACCAGTGTCCAACAAGGGGCTCAGTTCACGATCAAGCCACAGATAACAGAACTGTCCCTAAAGACAACATGCAGACAGATGGCCAAGAGATGCTGTGAGGAGTATTCACTGGCATGGTGCAAAAATCAATACCTACAGTAGCCGTCATCCGGACAAGTGCTGGCGAGGGCGTGGGGGAAGGGGCCATTGCACATCAGTACAGCCGTTATGGTACAACACTATGGAAGTTAAGAAACGAGAGATACCTTATCACCTAAGTGTCCATCAGTGGATGAATGGGCAGCGAAATTAGTACATGCACACAATGGAATATTATCCAGCCATAAAAATAAATAAATAAGACAAGTCTTGACATCTGCATCAGTGTGGATGAAATAGAGAGCGTTGTGTTAAGAAAAGTCAGGCAGAGAAGACGTTCTGCACATTCTTACTCAGGTGGAATCTGCGAAGTCCATCTCATAGACACAATGTAGAACTGCTGGGGTCAGTGGCCGTGAGGGTCAAAGCTTCAGACACACTGGAGGAGTGGTGGGGCTGTGTGGCACTGTGTGACAACCACAGTGACTGACTGCACTGCCCTGGTGCCTCTGTCCCAGATGGCTGTTATTAACTTCCTACCCCCTCTCCATCCCAGAAGTGTCCCCAGCACAGGACAGCCCAGGGCTGGCCCCAGCACTCCCATGGCTCAGACACTTGTTAAAAGATGCCATGTTTTGGCCTCCTCAGATACCCTGCTCTCCTGATGTTCTGAGTCTGAAGAAAGCACCCTGGCTGAACTACAGCACGATGCCAGGACGCCGATGCCCTCTCCCCAGGCTAGGCTCTGAGTGCGGCGGAAACACATTGTCCAGGCAGCCAGGCACCTCTGCCTGCTACCTTGCTATGCTTACTAGGTTAATGAGCCCAGGTCGCCATTTGATCAGCTTACCAAGTTTGCTGCAAGTCAGGAGGCCAGTGAGGCATCAGGACCACTCAAGGAGGAAGCTGCCTGGTGCTCACCTGCCCCGCCCACGCTTCCCTGGTTCTCACCACGCCCATCCCTCCAGCTCTGCCTCTAGACTGGCAGCTGTTTCCTGCGGTTCCAGGGAGGAGCCAGAGTTGTTACTGGTGCTGGATGGCGCTCCCTCCTGGCCCTCACATGCTCACAGGGTGGAGGGCTCTGTGCCCCACTCTCAGCCTGGCTCTGTAGGGACCCATTCATTGGATAGACACTGGAAGGAAGTGCCCACTGTCCGGCTTCTCACCCCAACCTGCCCTCCCCATCTTTACATAAGCAAGCGCACGCAGAATAAAAGCAGAATCCCACCTGCATCTGGCTCCGTGCCGCAGGGATGGCGGAGAGTCCAGGAGCACAGCAGTGAGGAATCTCAGGGACCCAGCTGGTAAAACGCCCTTCCAACAACATGGGGACACGTGGGGAATGGAGTTACTATGTAGACCAAACAAAGAGTAAACAGGCCATGGCATGAGCCCAGGAGTCTGGGGCCCTGTCTCCAGGGTGCTGAACGTATTTGGAAACATTCTCTCCAGGTGCCGTCTGGGCGGCTTGTGATCACCCCAAGGCATTTTTAAAGGCAGGCACATTTTAAAGGAAAGGGGAGACCCTGGGCTGTATCTGTGAAGGGTGGGTTCTACAGTAAGAGCATGGACCAGCCTAGCCCCTGCACCTGGACACCGGATGATGGAGATGCACTTACAGACACAGAACAGTGGGGTCAGCAGAGAGATGCATGCAGAGCCTCAGGGAACTTGTGGAGGCCATCTCATGGTGGTAAGGAAAAGACCCAACGGGCAGGACAAGGGCTGGAGTGTGGCTCAATGGAAGAGGACTGGCCTGGCATGTGTAGAGTCCCAGTTCCAGCTTCCTTTATGTTGACTGTGGCATGGGGACATCATGCTGTGTGTGACTGATAGACAGAAATTTGCCCCTCCTGGAACATCTGATATCAAGACTGTGCTACCAGCTTGAAATTGGCCCTAGAGGGGAACTCGAGGAAAAGCAGTTATTTTAGACAAAATAGTTCTGATCTTATTACACCTTATAGGAAGCAGCCTGCTTCATTCCATGTATCCAGCCTACACTATAATTGAATTTCTGTCATCTCCAAGTTGTGTGTCTTGCCACAGGAGCATCATAACCTATGGAACAGGGAGGAGACTTCTGTTCCAGGAGATGTCCTCCTCAATCACTCCAGAGGACTGGAAGTATCTCAAAGGGACTCTCCCTAACTCAAAACAACAAAGTTACTGCTATGTGACATGGCACCTGGACACAAGTACCCACATGGCTAGACTTAGACTGTACATCTCAGCTCTAAACCCTGCTGCTGGCTCTGGGTGAGGAGTGATGCCCACACAGGCACCAACTACCACCCCCTGACACACACAGGGCTGCCTCTACACACCGAGGTTCCTGTGCCAAGCACTCAAATGCTCACCATCTGCAAATGACGCTACCCGTCACCAGCTTGTCCCTGGAGACAGGCTCATGGCACCCTGAGAATCACCGCCTGCACTACCCACATGCCCTGGCAGAGTGAGTGCCACTGCCTTAGAGAGTTGGGAACTGCAGGCACTGCTCTTCCTGCTGGCATGAGGAGACACGATGATAGAGCAGCCGGCCAAGGCAGGAGCAGCATGGTGCACATCTCCACGGGGCAGTGTGGCATGTGCAAGAAGGAGCATTTTCTACCTCTCAGGTCACTGCCTTGCCCAATACATAAGAAACCTTGTCCATCTTTCCTTTTTTGAGTCTATCTAATCATCATACTCTTGCGCAGGTTCCTATGTGCTAGGATTAAAGGTAATTACCATGATACCTGGCTGGAAAACCAAACCTCATTGCGCCACCTTGGCAGAGTCATACAGGGACAGACCAGGGAAAGCCAGATACCAAAGCCAGAACCATGCCTGTGTGCCTACCCACCTGCCTGTGCTCACCTTCAAAAGCACCACGGTACCCACACTGCCACCCACCTTCTCACCAGCAGGACAAAAGATCTGACAGAGAAGGTGGGTCCCCAGCCAGCCAGCACCCAGAGCTCACCCTGTGTTCACCTGCTGATTCTGGCTTCTCGGAGTTGGGTGAAGCCAAGAGCAGGATGGCCCACCTTTGCCAATTTCTAAAGGGAACCATCTCCTCACATGATGGCCCTTTCTTTTTTTTTTTGTTTTGTTTTTTGTTTTTCGAGACAGGGTTTCTCCGTGTAGCTTTGCGCCTTTCCTGGAACTCACTTGGTAGCCCAGGCTGGCCTCGAACTCACAGAGATCCGCCTGGCTCTGCCTCCCGAGTGCTGGGATTAAAGGCGTGCGCCACCACCGCCCGGCATGATGGCCCTTTCAAAGGTACCTTGAACAGACCCAACAGGGTCCAGGCCGGGCCCTGTCAGACTGCTGGCTTTCACCTCTGGAAGCTGGTTTGTAACTGGTGTTTGTAGAGAGATTTCTTAGGTTTCAAAATACAAAGTTCCCAAGGCAAGATGAGGAGACATTTCTACATAGGCCAATTTCCTCCGAAGCTCTGAGACAACAGACAAGAAGATGGGGCCCCACGTCTTAGCATGGCACAGAGCCTCGGGGCAAACCTAGGCCTTATCTAGCATCACACCACCCGGAACAGACCAATGGTTTACATGGTGCCAGCCAGCAGGGCTGAAAGGGCACTGGGATGCCTGGTCACCTGTATTATAACAGGGAAGCAGAGTCTCCCACAAGTACTCAGGGAACAGGAAAGGACGTGGGAATTCATACACAAAAGTTCATGAGCAAGCAAGTCTGAAGCTCAGAGTACTGTCACTCTGTGCTCAGGAGCAATGTGGAGAAAGGCATTCTATTAAGTAAGATCATTGTTCAAATCTTTAAATCAGAGAACGAGACAGGAAGGCCCTGGGACCGTCACAGTGCCTGCTCTGTAGTGTTCACCAGCTCTGCAGCTGTGGAAGCCTGCCCAAGGAGGACCAAGGAGGGCAGGAGCTCCAGTGGCCTCCAGCTACAGCCCTGTTCCTTATCATCAGGTACACCCTGCACCTGCCCCAGCAGCTGTCTGGCCTTAGGCACCACACTGAAGGGTTCTTGGACGCTTCTTAGTTCAGATGTCTGTAGTTCAGCACTCCAAAATACTGCTTGGGAAGCCCAGTAAGGAACTCTGGAATCGGTGTGTGTGTGTGTGTGTGTGTGTGTGTGTGTGTGTGTGTGTGTGTGTGTGTGCTCGTGTGCACTGTGTATGTGTGTTAAGTGAGAAGTGTGCAATGGGCATAGAAACAGTTTCCATTAAAAGGCTATTGAGGGCTGGCAAGATGGCTCACCAGGGTAAAGGCGTTTGCCATGTGGGCTTGGGGACCTGAGCTCTGTTCCTGGAATCCACGTAGCAGAGGAGAACTGACTCCCAAAAGTTGTCCTCTGACACACACCGTGGCACATTTATGCCCAGACTCTCACATACACATACGTCATATATACAATAATTTAAAAAAGAAGGAAAGGTCACAGAGCTCGAAGGAGGTGTGAGGCAGTAAGTCCCCCTGTTTGGGGAATGTCACCCCTCTAGGAAAGCCAGTGTGTGCAACAGGGTCCCCAAAGAGCCATGATCAGTGGCACTGCCTGAGAACGCCTCCCTTCAGAAATGGAGCCTCAACGCGGAGCTTGGAGTTGATGAGGGAAGACTCCGGAAGCTACGGTGGAAGCAACGTGCTCCCGAAATAGACGTCAGCCCTCTGGAAAACAGTGACACCGAGGACAGACAGACGGCACTGGCCACAGAAGGGAGCAGACTGGGAAGGAAGGGTGACCTTGGCAGAGGCCACCCTCTTGGTCACTAGCCCCTCCTGTCCAGTTAGACCAACCGTCCTAATGCGCTTGGTGCCTCCCTGGAGGTGCCGGGTCACCTACTTCCACAAAGTCACTTACTAAAAATACAGGGCTTACGGGGAGGGCAGGGCTGGCAAGGTGGCACTGTCCCAGCGTAGCTACTGGCCAGAGGCCACTGTTCACAGAGCCTCTCACCCAGGGGATGGGGTGAAAGGGTGAGCAGATGGCTTTGGCTTCTTCAGATTCAGGGCCAGCTGCTCTGTAGAGGAAAAACTTGAGGCTGCCATATTCTGAAGAGATAAGCAGAGGGCACTAGCGCCTTGTGTCCCCAAGTCAGCCTGGCCTCAGATAAGCTGCAAAATGGACTGGTCCCTGGCTGTGGGGTCCTTGAGATTGGTCACATTCATTTATAGAGCATGCAGCAGCCACCAGCCCCCAACTCGGAGGCCACTGGGACCCCTCATTTTTCTGGGTAGGCAGTGTGGAGCCAGGGGCAGAGTCTGGGCCTTCTGCTCCTTATAAAACCCTGTCATCTGCTTTCCTCAGTGTGACAGTTAGTTGACTTCCTGTTGCCTGCAAGATGTAGCACTCTCAGCTCCAGCACCATGTCTGCCTGCACGCTGCCATGCTCCCCATCATGATCATAATGGACTGAACCTCTGAAAACTGTAAGCAAGCCACCCCAATTAAATGTTTCCTTTATAAGAGTTGCTGTGGTCTCTCTCTCTCTGTTCCCTCTCCTTTCCGCTCCTTCCCCCCGTCGGTCCCCCTCTCTCCCTCTCCCCCCATGTCTCTCTCTCTCTCTCTCTCTCTCTGTCTGTCTTTCTGTCTCCCCCCACCCAATAAAGCTCTAAAAAGGTAACCATGGCTATGATTCTTTTAATTAGCACGCTCCTCCGCCGGCATGGCCGCCGCGGGCGGTGACCAGCCACGAGGGGCAGCGCCGCCGGCATAACCAACATTAGTGCCGTTCAGACTCGGATACACCACCGAATACCGAGGACCTGCTGACTGCTGCTGCTTGCCGCCTCTTCCCCCATCCAGCGAGACCGCGAGACCGCGAGCGCGCGCACGTCCCTCGCCGCCTCCACTGGACCCCCACACCGCTACCGCCATGATTCTTCACCACAGTAAGTCCGCGGTTCTCGCGGCGTAGTCCGAGCTATATTCTTTGCGACAGACACCCCGGGGGTAGTCCTTGAGTTGCACCAACAATGGCACATTTTCGTTTCTGACGAGAAAGTAAATGGTGTCTTGGTCTACCGGGTGGATCAAGTTGGTGCAGCGGCAGCCCTTCGCATCCCTTGACGAAGAGGATGGCGAACTTGAGCTGATTCATGGATCTCTCTCCACTCTTTGGGGACGCCCAAGATTGTAGTCTGATCCCGGTTTGTTATTTTAATTTTTTATTTTTTTCTCTCGGCTACAGCCATGGGACAAAAGGGCGGATACATTGGCGGATAGGGGCGGGCACTGGTAAACCTGGCCTCAGAACAGCGTAAACCTGGCCACATAACAGAGTCACGGGAACTTCTGCCCAAAACGGGCAAATAAGAGTTACTTTATCTCCAAGCTTTCTGCTAAAGTTTTAAACCCTTCTCCTTCCCCACTTTTGCGTCTCCACGTGTAACCTTTTCTGTCTGACTTCCGCCGGCGGTGGGCCGGCTCAAGTGGGCGGGCTTAGGCGGCTTCTACGACTTGCCCTAACTCACCTTAACTCCACCCACTCATTCTCAAACTGCCTTGAGAAGCACAGACAGGTCTGGAAGCGGCTAAGATTCATACAAATAAGTTTACAGTAGTCAGGATGGCTCAGCCAAAAATATTCAGCTTATAGCCTCAGACAAGTCTTCCGGAAAGTATCGGTTTATAGTCTGCCTCCTGGCAGATCTTCCAAAAGCTGTCCTTAAGCCATCGATCAGCAGGAAAAAAAAAAAAAATTCAGGACATAGAGTAAAATCCGTCTCTTGTTCCCCAGACCTCCCCGACTAAAACTTAAACATCTGGAGAGCAAGGCTCCTGACCCCACAGGCAAAAGAGTCATCTGTGGCATTTAAGGTATGCCAGGGAAGAGATAAAAGTCCAAAAACAAAATTGCCAAGTGCTGGCACTCGCTGACTCCCAAAAGCTGTTGGGTCCCTGTTTTAAGTGAGGAAAAGGCCACGGGCTAGCAAATGCCCTGCCAGGCCATTGACAGCCTTGTTAAAAGTGCCACCTAGAAAGACAAAGAGTCAGCTGACTGCCCCCAGGCACCAAGATGCATGGGTACATCAAGCTAAGACCTCCAGCAGACCTAGGCTTGGCTACAGACATGGCAGGGAACCCAGAACGCGGCAGGGAAGCGATCCAATTCTTTCCTTCTGGACACCAGAGCCACTGACTCAGTCCTGGGAGTTTGGGGATGCTACCTCTCCTTTATTGTTGGGTACAGAGGACAGCCTTACCACCTCACCAGATTTAATTACACTTTCAAAGTTACTTAATGAAAAAAGATTTCCACCTAAAATAAGAGCTCATTGCTTCACTCCAGATCCACTGCCTGTGTTTCTCATGTGCATACAGACAGGGCCCTGATCTTTGCCTTGTCCCTAATTCCAAAGGGGGAAAAAAATTTCTCATGTACCACAAGCTTTTCTCTTCCCAGTTCCCTGTTCTAACTCACTGTTCAGCTAATGGTACAGGACCACCACAGAACCAGAGTCCAGAGATCATCAAATAAGACTGTAACAGCTAAAAGGTATTTACACCCCCAGACCCAAAAGCGTCTGGGCGCTACAAAGACTTTAATGTAAACATCTATTACTATGAGATGCTTTTAACAATTGATCACCTGTCTCCTAGATGCTGAACCAGTAAAGGAAACAGGTGCTTTAAAATAATCTGTCTCTGATAAAGCTTAACATGTTTCAAAATCCATAGGGACAGGCCAGATCTACCTCAGATAAATGCCAACATAAAATAATAATGATTCTTTTTATCTCTCTAAGTTTTTTCTGTGTCACCAGCATCTTGTCAAACAGAAAGTTCCCAGCCACAGCCAAGAGGGATACATGTCTCCAGAGCAAACGGATGACAGACAGCATCCCACAATGCCTGTCAACCTCGGAAGACTCCCCTTCTCCATTCCCCCCAGAGCCAACCAACGTCCAAAAGTCAGCTGGAAGCAGTTTTTGAGAGGAACAACTCCCCAGTCCCATCTACCTGCTTTTTTTTATAAGGGAAAGTCTGGGATGTTAGGATTTGGTCCTTATTTACGTCCTTTAATTACGTCATCAGCCTTCGCCGGCTTCCCAGCCTAAAAAAGCGGTTGAGCCCTCTGTGGGCTCTCTCTCTCTCTCTGTTCCCTCTCCTTTCCGCTCCTTCCCCCCGTCGGTCCCCCTCTCTCCCTCTCCCCCCATGTCTCTCTCTCTCTCTCTCTCTCTCTCTCTCTCTGTCTTTCTGTCTCCCCCCACCCAATAAAGCTCTAAAAAGGTAAAAAAAAAAAAAAAAAAGAGTTGCTGTGGTCATGGTGTCTCTTCACAGCAATAAAAATCTAACTAAGACACAGCCCCACACCTTTGTCCCTGCTCATGCCACATGCTTGGAAGGACACAACTATCCATCTCCCCATAAGTCCCTTGAGATGAACTGCATCCTGAGTAGATCAAATACAGGTAGGTAAAGGGTCCTGAGAGTCACATGTCACTCAGAGCAGTCACAAGCCTGTCCCCAATCCCAGGAGTAGCATGCATTATCAGGCAGTATTAAACGCTGCCTCTGGAACCACAGGCTCTGGTGGCTCCTCTACTTTCTCAGGACAGTAGATAACAGGAACCCTCTTGGGACCCCTGACCCACCTGCTTTAAACCACGTCTGTACAGCTCCATGCAGACTGTTGTAGCAGGCTCCAGAGTCACCACCCCCTCCCAGAACCCATGTGGGTGCATTCCCAAGGCACCCTCCACTTATCTTTGAGTGCTTGCTAATCTAGAGCAGGGCTGCAACATTTTCCCCCAACTGGGTACACTGCATTTTCTGATGAAGGGGAAGAGATCACATTTCAGGGTCTACATTGGTCCTTCATCAGTCCCTGTGGGCTCCTGCCCATCTTCACTGTCCCCTCAGCATACAGCAAGCAGAGAGACCAGGGACGCAGGGGAGGGGCTGGCCTGAAGAGCACAGCCTCTGATCCTCCTGCCTCAGCACCCCATATGTCAGCTCACCCTGTAAGGCAGCATTCTGCTGGTACAGGCCTTAGCCAGGAAGCCATCTTGCCATAGTCTTCCCAAGTCAGGAGCAAATACTGACACTTTTAAGCTCTGCCAGCCTGGCACTGCACTTACCTCACTCCTCATTCAAAACCAGGAAGGGAAATCAGGGGTCTTAGGAGGTGCCCAGCCTATAGCTACTTCCACTTCAGCAGAGTTCACACCACTCCCTTGCTCTAGCACCTGAGCCTGCACACCTAAAGGCTCTATGAACTTCACGAAATCACTCTCACACAGACAGAACTTGACTTCAGGGGTGGGTTCTAGTCACTTTATCCAGGCTGAATCCTAACGTGACCCTACATGCCTAGCTTGGAAGTATCCCCTGTGAAAGTCCACAGCTGCTTCCTCGGCCTCCCTCAGCATCTGAGGCCCTCCATCAGCACCAGGACAGAAGTAGCCCAGAGCTCACAGAAGCATGTCCTTTGGTTCCCTCTGCTCCTAACTAACTTCCTGTATCCCAGAGGCCATGGCCACTTGCTTTTCTCCTAGCTTGGTTCTACTTGCTAACAGAACTCATTTTTGCCAGCCTTGGCTCCAAGCAGCATGTCCTTGTCTGTGGCTGAACAGTGGGCCCCCAATCTGAGGCATCATGTTGGTTCTGCTCTGACCTGTGGTATATTAACTGTTCTAGAACACCTTCTTTTGCTTTGGTACCCCACTGTTCCTGCCTGGCTGACAATACTAACAGGCCTTGCACGTCATCTACATACTGTATACACTCCTATGACTTGCCCAGCCAGGTAGAAACAGCACATCGCAATCAATGAGTTAGTCATGGAAGCAGAGCTACTGAGGCAGGGTACGACAGATGCCAGAGGAGGCACTCAATAGAAAGACTTGATGACCCTCGGTACAGTGAGCAGAGGGTGGGAAGGCATTCAATAGAAAGACTTGACGACCCTCGGCAGAGTGAGCAGAGGGTGGGAGGGAGAAAGGCAGGTCATGCTGGGAAACAAAGCAGAACATAGTCAAATACCACCACAGCTGCAGGATGCTATACTCTGCTCCAGGGACTGTGAACTCAAGCTGCTCTTCAAAACAAACACCTTTAATCCCAGTACTTAGGAGGTAGAGGCAAGCAGATCTCTGAGTCTGAGGTCAGCCCTGGTCTTCATAGTGAGTTCCAGGACAACCAGGGCTACACAGAGAAACCAAAAGAAAAAAAAAAAAAACATACCAAAGTCATAGCCAGCTGTAGCAGTGCACGCCTTTAATCCCAGCACTCAGGAGGCAGAAGCAGTAAGATCTTTGTGAGTTTCAGGCCAACCTGGCCTACATAGAGAGTTCCAGGACAGCCAGGGATATGTAGAGAAATCCTGTCTCAAACACACACACACACACACACACACACACACACACACACACACACCCCAAAATCATGATGTTGGAGTGCAGCTCAGTGCTGCAGAGAAGCCCAGGGCCCACCCCAGCATGACAGATGGAGGTAGTCTACTCTCCAGAGGTTAATGTAGAAGATGGTGGTGAGGCTGCCCTGACCACCTTGCATGCTGGCCACTGGATGTCCACTCTAGTCTGCTGAGATGGCTGTGTAGCTTTAAGAACCCAGGATCACTCTGTTCTTGTTCCTGTCTGCCATGGCTTCACTGACTCCTCCCTGTGATCTCAGGGGCAAGGGTGCAGCTCTGCCTTCTGAACCCAAGCCAGGCCTTGTCCCTCCTGCTCCTGGGGGACAGGACATGTCTGTGCACATCCATTCCCACCATTACTTCTAGCATGACAATCATCACCACCTGGTACCTTATTATGAAATGGTCAGGTCATGGATGACTCTGGGAAAGACTGCCTAGTGGAATTTCTAACACACACACACACACACACACACACACACACACACACACACACACACACAAATCCCATTCCCATTCCCATGGTTTGGCTTCCTTCCACAGTTCAAAACAGCAATGCAAAATCCCAGGTGTAAACAATACATGTTTTAAATCACTTTGATTATAGCACGCTGTTGTCACTGTCCTAGTTTCTTAATGATTGTGTTAGCTACTGTTTGCCTGTCTCTTTGTGCACATAATCTTTGAATTCAAGTGCACCATAGGCATGCTACTATTGTGTCCAGAGGGTTTGGCAGCATCTGTGGCTCGGGTATCCATCAGGATGGATCCCTGAGGATAAGGGGGCTGAGCTTTTGCGAAGAGAATCTTTTTAACTTTCCCATCACACCAATTTGTAGCCTGCTGGCTGGCTGACTGCCTGTGGCCCTGTGGGTAGACCTAGCACACGACTAGCCTAGGGACCTGTACTCACACTCCACTCCTAGGACAAGCCTGTGCTTGTGAGAGCTACGGTCGGGTGTAAAATGATTCATTCACAGTTCTGACACTCCTTAGTACCCGGGGTCCCCTCCCAATGCCCAGCTTGGCCATGCAAGGACAGACAGAATCCAAGGGCTTCTCCACTCTGTGTAGTAGGAGTTTGTCTCCTTGGAGCTAGCCCGCTCCCTAGCATAGCTCAGAGTTTTCTCTCCTAAGATCTGAGTGATTCTGCAGTATAAAAACAAACCCTGTTGAAGGACCTGTTGGTCTGAGTTTATTCAAACTTGTGGGTCCTGTGCAGGCATCTGAGAAGAAAGTGAGTGCCAGGCCTAAGATCACAGCCCTAATCAGGCACAGTGAAGGGATACCCCTTCCCTCAAGTCCAGCCCAGCTGATGGTGGCCCCAGAGAAACAGTGGCCCATCAAAAGACAGCAAGTGGACACCCCTATCAGCATGCTTCTGCAAGCATGAGATTGGTTGCCCAAAGACCAGTTACCCAAGAGGTCATTTCACAACCGTGGGAACAGAGCTGAGACAGAGAAAGTGGTGTAAGCAGGCATCAGCTCCTCGGGGCCAATGATATCAGCAACACACAGCACCAGTCCCTACCACAGCAGTGGCACAGTAAGCTTAAACAACGCTCTCCAGAAGCAGGGTAAAAACACGGGAGGAGGAGGACGCTAACCTAAAGGCGTGTTTCATCCACCCAATATACTCAGAACGCCAGTTCAGCTCTGAGTACTGGAAAGACGCCGGGAGCCGCCACGCTGCTTCCCACCCACCCTGTGCAGTCCAGGGGCAGTCGAACTCAGAGCCTGAGTTCAGCCTCACTGCTTTCCAAGGGTGCAGCAGCTACGCAAGGCTGGAAGCCACCATTCTGAGAGCCAGGCTCTGTTATCTTCTTTATTCGGTGACATCTGTCCACAGAGAGATGAGGCATCAGGAAAGTCCTGCTGCCATGACAGGGGCAGCAGTGGTATCGGCAGCTTCAGTGGCGGTGGCGGCAGCAACAGCAGGCATTCCAAAGGATGCACCTGAAGGAGGCTAACAGGCCAGCAGAGACAAGTGTCACTCACCCAAGTTTTCAAGGGGCCTGCTTTGGAACTTGGGCCAGGAGGAACCACAAGCCAGAACCCAGAGTGGAGGAAGACACTCCTCTAGCAGCCAGGATGAAGACGGGATTTGGAGAGGGCTGCTCATCAAGGGGCAGACCTAAGACCAGCAGGGTCTAAGAGATGGACCCATGACACCCTTCAGTACCATGTGGGTACACCAACCTCGACAAGGTGGGGCTGAAGCACAGTCACCCTTACTTATACAGGCAGGCAGATCCCCAGCAGAGTTTCAGGTGGCTCCAGAGGTATCAGGAGGCAGACTGGGCTGGCTTTTATCCCCATTTAGCCCTCCCATGCTGGGAGGAGCAGAACCTGGGCCCTGATACCTGATCTCACCAGACCAGCCAGTCTTTGAACCAGAGGCAGAGCAGGGGTGTGGCCTGAAATAAGGGCCCAGCCAGCCTTCTGCCCACACCCACCAATTACCCACATGTGCCCCTGCTCCAGTGCCCAAAATGGGCCCCACAGAAAAGGTCTTTATCTAACTGCCCAGAATGAGGCCTCGGTCTGGCCAGGCCCTCTACTCAGTCAGAAGCACAGTAACAGCCAGAGAAGCCCAAACATGGCACCCCAGATGGAAGATAGAGGAGTACTGGGAAAAGAAAATGTCTCCTTCTCCACAACCAAGTGAAGGACAGAGGCTCCTCCCAAGCCTTCCCTCTCCAAAGCCCATTCTTCCTTGCCTCCTGACCTTTAGTCTGGGAGCCATGTCTAGGAAAGCCCTGGCTCAACATCGTGGGACAGCCACTGAAAGGACTTTACAGTGAACACAGCAAAGGCTAAGGCTGAGTGCCCCTGGAGCGCAGGTAAACCAGCAGGGGGACGCACCACCGTGGGGCTTGAAGACCACAAATAAGGACAGAAATGGAAGCAAGCAGGCCTAGGGCCCGAGTCCCTGCAGTACAGAACAGCAGCCCATTCTCACTCCTCTCTGCCACAGGGAGAACTCTTGGAAGGGATCCTGCTCCTCAAGACACAGGCACTGGACTATGAGATGAGAAACAAGTGCTTTGGGGTCTCAGTTCCCAGTTCTTCACGGCGCTTGACAGTGCAGCTCCTTATAACAGTTGGTTCGTGGTTCAGAAGTTCCTGACTAACTCTTTCAGTTATGCCATGTCATGCCATGCTAAGGAGGCTTAGGTGAGCCAGCCACTATAGCCTCGGGCTGGTGAGCAGACAGACCATGTGATTGGAGGCCTGGTATAAGACACTGAACATGACAGAAGAGGAAGTGGGGACTATCCTTGAATGCACTGGCACAGGAGAGGACTTCCTGGCCAGAACACCGACAGCACAGACACTGAGGTCAACAACTGATGAATAGGACCTGATGAAACGGAAGAGCTTCTGTAAGGCAAAGGACACCACCAATAGGACAACATGGCAGCCTACAGAATGGGAAAAGATCTTCACCAACTCCACATCTGACACAGGGCTAATCCAAAATATATAAGGAACTCTAGAAACTAGACATCACAAACCAAATAACCCAATTAAAAAATAAGTTACAGATCTAAACAGAGAATTCTCAATAGAAGAAATTCAAATGGCTGAGAAATACTTAAATGTTCAACACCCTTAGCCATCAGGGAAATATAAATCAAGACTACTTTGAGATTCTATCTTACATCTGTCAGAATGACTAAGATCAATAACACAAGTGACAGCTCATGCTGGTGAGGATGTGGAGCAAGGGGAACACTCCTCCATTGCTGGTAGGAGTAAAACCTTGTACAGCCACTTTGGAAATCAATATGGTGGTTCCTGAGAAAACTGGGAATCAATCTACCTCAAGATCTAGCTATACCACTCTTGGGCATACGCCCAAATGATGCTCCATCCTACCACAAGGACACTTGCTCAACTATGTTGATAGTGGCTTTATTCCTAATAGCCAGAACCTGGAAACAACCTAGAAGTCCTTTGACTAAAGAATGGATAAAGAAAATGTGATACATTTACACAACAGAGTATTACTCAGCTGTTTAAAAAAAAATGACATTATGAAATTCCCAAGCAAATGGATGGAACTAGAAAAAATCATCCCAAGTGAGGTAACCCAGACTCAAAAAGACAAGCATGGTATGTACTCACTTGTAAGTGGATATTGATATTAGCTGCTAAGTAAAGGATAATCACACTACAATCCACAGACCCAGAGAGGTTGGGTAACAAAAAGGGCTCTAGGGGTGATCCAGGGATCTCTCTGAGAAGGGGAAATAGAGTAGGTTTTGTGAGTGGACTAGGGGTGGGTGAGGATGGGAACAGGACCAGGTATGGGGAGTAGAGAGAGAGAAGGGATGACTGGAATTGGGGAGCATTTAGGGGGCAATGTGAAACTTAGTGTAGTAGAAACTCCCTGAAATCTACAAGAGTAACCCTAGAGAGGACTCCTAGTAATGGGGATAACGAGCCTGAACCACCCACCTTTTGTAACCAGGCAAGGCTTCCAGTGGTGGGACTGGGACACCAATCCACCCCCAAAACCTTCAACCTACAATCTGTCCTGCCTGCAAGATATGTCGAGGCAGTGGTGGCACAGAAGTTGTGGGAGTGGCCAACCTATGACCGATCTAATATGAGGCCCACACCACAAGAGGGAGCCCATGCCCAACACTGCCTGGATAACCAGGAACTGGAGACTAGACAGCCTAGAGACCTATGGTAGAATCAAATACAAATGTAAAAGAAATAATAATAATAAAATAAAAAATTTTTAAAAATCAATGGAATGATTCCTAATGATGTTCTGCTATACTCACAGATCAGTGCCTAGACCAGCCATCATTAGGGAGGTTGTCTCTGGCAGCTGATGGGAGCAGATGCAGAGACCCACAGCCAAACATTAGGAGAGAGATCCTAGGTTGGAGGTCTCCAATGCATCCCTCCCCTCGGAACTCAGGGAACTCCAAGGAAGAGGGGAAGGAGGAATTTCAGGAGTCAGAGGGTTCAGGAACACTGGGAAAGCACGGCCCATGGAATCAACTAAGCAGGCCTCATGGGAGCTCACAAAGAAGCGGCATCCATGGAGCCTGCATGGGTCTACACAAGGTACTCTGTATATATGTTATGGTTGTTACCTTGGTGTTTTGGGGGGGACTCCTGACAGTGGGAATGGGAGTATATCTGACTCTTTTACCTGCTCTTGAGACCCTTTTCTTCTTACTGGATTGCCTCGCCCAACCTTGGTCTTATTGTATTTTGTTATGCCTGTTTGGTTGATGTACCTGGGAGGCCTGCTATTTTCTGGGGGGGAAGGTGAGGGCTAGTAAGGGGGAGGGAAAGTATGAAGGGACTAGAAGGAGTGGAAGGAGGGTAAGCTATAGTTGAGATGTATTGTAAATTTTTATTTTATGTATGTTTCCTTTTATCTATATATGTACACCATAGGTATGCAATGTCCATGGAGGCCAGAATAGGGTGTCCAATCCCCTGAGACTGGAGTTACTGGTGGTTGTGAGCCACCATGTGGGTACTGGGAACTGAACCTAGGTCCTCTGCAAGAGCAACTAGTGTTCTTAACTACTGAGCCATCTCCCCAGCTCTCTGGACTTCTTTTACTAGAACAAAAATATCTGCAAGAGGTCCCAAAGGTTATGAGACAGGTGATGTCCCCGGAGTCCACCAGTATATCTGACACCATTTGAGCCTCAAGGGAGGCCAGTAGGACATGGGACTAATGGGCAGCAGCACTGCATGGTGCAGAAGGCCCCGCCCCGCCCCCTCCCAGCGCTGCCCTGGGAGCTGAGGGGCCTATTTCAAGTCCACAGCTGTGGGGGCCTACTTTACTCATGTGTTTGCTGACATCAGCAGCAGAGCAATGGTCAGGGCGAGGGCAGAAGCTGACAGCAGCAGTGTCTGTCATTAGCTCAGACATTGAAGGGGGCTGTCACAAGTCACCACCCTTGCTCATTCCAGAAAACAGTTTCTTTTTCTAAACGCAGGTGGGTACCTTTTCTCCTTTTCCTGTCTGCTCTGGTGGAGCTGCCCTGCACCCGTGTGCCAAGCACTCAGCCCTAGCCCTATTGCCACTACTTTGAAACGAACTGTTGAATCCATGTCTGTAAGAGCCCTCCGCCAGCTCTCATGAAACAACTTCAATAACAGGAGTCCCAGTATGGCGCTCTGATCTTTTGGAGGGGTTCCCCCATAGCAACGCTGGTGGCATGTGTGTTATATAGGTGGTTAGGTGCATCCTTGGCTCCACCCATAGGGTGCCAGTGTCCTGGTGCCTCCTCTAGTGCCAAATAAAACTACCTCCTAACACTACCAAATGGACTTAGCCTGGTTGAGAAGAACAACAGATCTAACTCCCCAGCTAAAGCTCTTCCACCAAAAGACCCAGGCCTGAGCACTCAGGAATAGGAGAGTGGAGCCCCTTCCAGGAGTTTGGCCAGCAGAGCCAGCGGCACTCCAAGGTGACAGCCCATAATGTTTAGCTATGAGGAAATCTAATGTATTCGCAGCATTTCTTCAGTGTGCACACTGGACTGCTGCCCAACCAAATTCAAACCTACTTCCTGATTAGACAGTAACTCAGGAGTCAATTTACAATATTGCATATGTACATTATGATAAGTCACCTGAGCTGACACTTGGGCTCTGCCATCTGCCAGGGGCATCTGTGCTTCAGTCAGCAAGTTCCTAAGAGGAGATGCAGGAAATGCCAGGAAAGAGAGAGGCCCTTTGAAAAGGCCCGGCTCAGCCAGGAGTAGATAAGACAGCCTACAGATTAGCTCAGACTTATGCAACAAACCCAGACACCATCAACGCTGCTTTGTCTAGTACAAGGTGAACCACAGAAACTCAATCAATGTGACTATTGACAATAAAAGATAAAGGGAAAGAAATAACAGGGTAGTTTTATGAGATACAAGGGAAAGCAGATCTGAAGTCCAACCCCCAAGAGTGTTGAAGGCCATCTATCACCACGGCTTAAGTTCTGGAGCCCATCCATAGCCTTTGTGCCAGGAAGAACAGAGGTTAGAACTGGTCAGGCTGTTCTCAAGACCAGCGTAAGGCTTCGGTGTGGAGAGCCATGCTCTCCAGCATACAACCCACCTCCTCTGGGTCCACACAGCCCCCAGCCTCTCCCGGGGACTACACAGCAGCTACGTTCCTCCTAAGGGACAATTGTCTTCCCTCCAGAAGGACAAGGAAGACAGTGAGGTGCAGAAACACAGTGTGGACTGTGCACAGGCTAGCGTCTTCTCTCCTGTGGCCACGTGCCAGCCTTCCAGCCTGTGTTGGAGGCCATACACTTCTCCACTTCCCTGTGTTCCTGTGAACTCACCTCCTGATTTCAGCCCACATGGAGTGATCAGGGGAAAGGCAAGACCCATGCCAATGAGGATGACCAGGACACATCACAGATGTCACCTTCCACAGTTTGTTTACCCAGGGCCCCACTCCATACAAATGTGGCCCAACCTAGCTAGGTGTGCTACCACTGTGGAGCCCAGGTTCAGACGCAGCGTCATCTTGCTGACTTACATGACTCACTTACTTTACTATGTGATTGGGCAGAGCCTAGCAGATGGTGACCATGAGACAAGACCCAGGACACTCAGTCAGAGCAACCATGTGGCCAAAGACAGCAGATGGAGGCCAGGTGCATCTGGTGTAGCCTGCAGAGGGCTGCAGGAGGTGTTGCTGATGGACACTATCCACACAGGTCATAGACACCAGAAAGGTGTATACATGCAGTCCTTTACCTGTGTTCTGCCCACGGAAGCGCAGTGCAGATAACAATAGTCCTCAGTGGGAAGGAGTCCACAGCCAGACCACTCTCCTCCTAGAGCCACCTGTCATCCTAGAAACTTACGAACAGCACCAGCTGGCAGGACAGATGCAGGGAGGGGAGGCAAAGTTCATTTCCACGGAGTCAGCCTACTGGGGCAGCCTGCAGGGCTGTGAGGGCCCGGTCTGCCAAGTTATTGGGACAGGTGGCTTCTGGCCCCAGCTGGCCTTCACGGGAAGATCAGTGCATCACCTCTACACTGCTTTCTAAACACAGGCATGGGTCAAGAGCCCACTGCAGTTAACTGCTCCAAAGCCATCCCAGAGGCAGGCCTGTAACACACAAGCATGTGCATGAGTGTGCTCATAGGAACAGGTGTAAGTGAGAATGTGCGCATATAAACAACACACACTTTAGGACATTAGTGAACAGGAAGGCTTTTTTAAAGGAGGTGGGTCTACGCAAACTGAAAGTTAAGCTCCAGCTGTGGAGGCAACCCTACACAGCTTCCGTTGGAAACTGTGCTCCTTGGTTTGTTTGTTTATTTGTCTTAATTTTGTTTGCTTGTTTGAAACAAGGTACAACCTAGTCCAAGTCCAGGCTGTTCTCAAACTTGATATGTAACAGAGGAAGCCCTGAACTCCTGACCCTACCTCCGTGTGTCCTGACTGCTGTGATTACAGGTATGGTCTTCACGCTGCTTTATGCAGTATTGGGGATCGAGCCCAGGGCTTCGGACACACTGGGTAAGTGCTCCATCAGCACAGCCCTAGCCTGTTTGGATGTTCTTAGGAGCTTTTTATGAGTTCTGGAAGATTAATTACAAACCACTCTGGGTTTGTGGATCCTCCCAGAAGAGTGAGATTCTAGATGGAGTAAGGAACATAGCTTTATTTATTATATGTGGTTTTGGTTCAATTTTTACAAGCATATGCTACTTCTATAATTAAAATTTAAGTGTTGAGAAGAAAGTTAGCTCGCTTACACATCAGGCTCCTACCTTTTGTGTCTGCATGGTGACAGTCTACCCACCCACCCAGCACTGATAAAGACTCATCTCCTCTTTCAAGAAAAGCGCTTCCCTTGCAGGATGTCTGCAGTTACTAGACAGCCTGGCAGGGCAGCGTCACCCTCTGCTCTCCCTTCACACAACCCTTGGGAACCCAAAGATGATCCCTGCCATCCCAGCACAACAAGACACAGGCGCTGCACAGTGGGTGGGGGAGGGGGTAGGGGCCAGCCAGCCTTCACCGAACTCCCCTTTTCTGCTTCTGGAGGGAACGCTGGGTCTCCAGCACCCACCCAGCACCTGCTGGCTTCCTGTAACCTTTGTCACCAGGGCAACACACCTGGGCTGCAGCACGTAAACGACCTGAGTGAGGACCGTCCCCTACTGCACCAAGTGACACAATGAAAAGCCCTTCTGGAAAGCTCTGCTCCCCTGGAGATCTCTGCCCCCTTCCCAACCTGGCTCGAAACAACCTGAGCTTGATGTTTAGGCCTTGCTGGGAAGTAGCCCTGCCTGGTATAGACCCAGAGGGGCTCTGCTCAGGACAGGCTGCACTTCCTGGAGTCCTCCGTGTCCCTGGGTGACCACACACATTCCATCCCCCACCTTCTCCCAACTGCTAATTCAGTTGGCACCAAATCCCCTTTGGCCAATTACTTTGTTCTGTTGGGTAAGGGCTCCTGTACTCCCTGGAGAGTCTCACTGAGGCCCAGACCTTCACAGAACTTCCCCCCACCCCAAGGCTCTCCGGCACCTCATACCAGGCTGTGTCCCTGGAGCATGCACCTTTTCAGGTGTTTACTAGCTATTTGAGCAGCTTTATTTAATTCTTTATTTTACACTTATTTATGTTGGGGTGTTGCGTGCCCTAGCATACATGTGAAGGTCAAAGGACAACTTGCAGGAGTCAATTCTTTCCTTCCACCATGTAGTTTCCTGTGATTAAACTCAGGTCATCAGGCTTGACAGGAAGTGCCTTGACTCACTGATGAGATGTTACTGGCCCTTGAACAGCTTTCAAGAGATGCCAGTTGTTGTAGGAAACAAATGTGTTACCATAAATGTCAGTATTGGCAATGAATAGTAGGGACAGACTGAGGCCCAGGTCCACCCGTGAGCTGTTCCTGTCCTGCCTCTTACTGAGAGTAACCCCAATACTGCACTATGGAGCCAACCTGAGGACCACTCCTAACTTTCCCAGAGCCAGCAATGTTCCCAACCTGAGGCTCTTCTCCCAACTCATTTCCCAGCCCTCAGATGTGACAGAACCAGAGTCCCTGTCCCCATGTTGTGAGGTGCACCCGGTGTCTCTCACAACTTACTTTCCACATAGCTCTGCCAGACTCTGCCCTGCCCAGACTCAGAAGGGTCACGCCACCTGCACTGGCCCATCTGGGCAGCCTGCAGCCCCACACACAACAGGCCTGCATGGTGCCTGACTAGGACATTTATATGTCTTTGATGAGACATACTGGTCCACAACAAGGTGGCTCTGCATAAACAGAGGATTTACTTTGCAGAAACAACAAGAATATATGTGTGTGTGTGAACCTAGAGGGGGGGCTTCCCAGAGTGCCAGTCAGTCAGAGCTACTATGGGCACCTATCTGACCAGCCATTCAATTTGGGGACAAAGGAGAGGTTAGAATTTATTTTCAGAAAATCATAATCATACACAGAAAAGGTATGAAACTAAAATTTGGTTGTAATGATCCTAACTATATTTTGGGGGAGGGAGGGCTTACACCAGAGTCTCACCCTGTAGCCCACACAGGCTACACATGATGTTCCTGCCACAGTCTCCCACGTACTGGGATAACAGGTGTGTATTCTCACAAAGACCCAGCTCTACTTAGTCCAATGTGTTCGTTGTCGTCGTAAAGAAAATAGTGGGTTTCAGCGTACTCTTGGCCACAACTTGGCCCAGAAAGTTAAACTATCTGCCCACTGCCTGCCAAGAACTGGGACTCTGACCTAAACCATGAACTTGCAAGGGATCCGCTGCACAGACAGCATCCACTCTGCAGGGATCCACTGCACAGACAGCACCCACTCTGTAGGGATCCACCGCACAGACAGCACCCACTCTTCGGGGATCCACTGCACAGACAGCACCCACTCTTCGGGGATCCACTGCACAGACAGCACCCACTCTGCAGGGATCCACTGCACAGACAGCACCCACTCTGCAGGGATCCACTGCACAGACAGCACCCACTCTGCAGGGATCCACTGCACAGACAGCACCCACTCTGCAGGGATCCACTGCACAGACAGCACCCACTCTGCAGGGATCCACTGCACAGACAGCACCCACTCTGCAGGGATCCACTGCACAGACAGCACCCACTCTTCGGGGATCCACTGCACAGACAGCACCCACTCTTCGGGGATCCGCTGCACAGACAGCGCCCACTCTGAAGCTATCTTCTGGGTTATGGAGGAAAAGCAGGAGGCCACCTGATCCAGGTTTGACCTCTGAGGATGAATCTGTGGCTCAAGCTCTTTCATTAACAGGCCAGGGGATGATATTAAACTCCAAAGGAAGAAGGCACAGGAACAGGGAGAGATGCCCCGCAGTTACACAGAGTGCTAGGCTCAGTTCTCAGGCCTGGTAACACAGAACCCACTGCCCAACTGACTCAGCTAATGAGTCCAGTTTTCCACCAACACCAGCCTCTGTGGCCTCCACAAGGAGACACACCTGTCCTGTTTCTACCAGAAAGCAACTCTGACCCCCAGGGCCATATGCTTTCAGGTCCTGGCTAGGTGGCTGTCAGCTGGTCTCAAGGAGACCGGTGGGCTTCTGGAGCCATTATGCAGAAGGGATGTCATGCAAGAGCTATGTCCTGGCCACCACCTCAGCCCAGCATCCTAGTTCACCAACCCTTTACAGCTTCATCCTCAGACAAGTGATACCCAGCTGTAGACAGCCTTCTGACCTCAGAGAGCATTAAAGCATGGGCCCTTTAAGAAAATCAGCAGGCATATTAAGGCCTGGCCATGCCCAGGGCTCCAACAGTCCCTCTAGCCCTATCTAAACTGGATGGGCATTCTGGGGTCCAAGACTGATGGTCTTCCCCTAACTGGAGCTCACCATGTTACCCAGGGGACCTACACCCAGGCTGTGCCCAGGACACAGACAGACAGACAGACAGACATGCAGGCACAAACCATGAAACCCACTGCACTCTCTTCACTTACCAAGGCACAGGGTAGCAGGGCCAGGCGATGGCTGTCCTCAAGGGTGTCCGTCCTGCAGAGGCTAAGAAGAGAAAGACAAGGTTGTGAATGTGGCATACAGGACTTAGGAGACGTGATTTCCCTCAAAGCAGGAAAACCAAGAGCTACGTAGAAACTTCAGGAACTCAAACCACTAATTCCCAGTCTTGGTATCCTCATTAGAAGGGAACAGGCCTCAAACTCATGATCATCCTGCCTCAGCCTCCCTGGTGCTGGGATTAGAGGTGTGTGCCACTCTGTCTGGCTACCTTTTAGTATTTTAAGCTGCCCCCACATTATCTGTGGTCCGCATACTCCTGAGAAGTCCATTCCACCACGAGTTCTGCCCCTCTGCAGTAAGGAGAGCCCAGCAGTCGGCTCCCAGTTGCTGCACAGCTCCAGCAGCTCACTGGGGAAGCGGCCCTGCGGATCTCCGTGCTTCTTCACGGTTGGCTGAGTTTCTCAGATTTAAATTTTCATCAATTTGGAAAAATTCAAGGCCTTACTTTTTTCTACCACACGGGACCTCTCCGTGGCAATCAATTTCACGTTCTTTTCCACTTGATACAGTCCCACTGATGCTCTGTTCTTTGCCTGGCTTACTTTCACAAAGTGTCGTGTCTTTGAATACGTTATCTCTTCTGCACAGTTCAGTTCCAAGCATCCACACGGCAGCTCACAATCATATGTAACTCTAGTTCTAAGGATTCAGCACCCTCTTCCAGGACACAGCTCCCTGCAGGCACTAGACACATGGTATCCAAACATGCACGCAGGCAGAACACACATACACATAATATATATATATATATATATATATATATATATATATATATATATAAATAACTTAAAACAGTTGAAGGTAGTGCACGCCTTAATATCACTACTTGGGAGGCAGAGGCACATGGATCTCTATTCGTTCAAGACCAGTCTGGTCTACAGAGCAAGATCCAGGCCAGCCAAGGCTATATAGTGACACCCTGTCTCGGAAAACAAACAGAAAAAAAAAAAAAAAAGACAAGAAATGCCACCCACCTCCTTTGAGACGAGGTCTCTCTCGAGTTTGGAAACTGACCGGTAGAGCCAGTCTGGCTGCCAGAGAGTCCCAAGGACCCTCTTATTTCCGTCTCCCCAAAGGCTTCATTCTAGCTACATCACCTACCCAGCAATTTTCTGTGGGTTCTAGGGACCGAAGTTAGGTCCTTACATACAAGCCCAGGCATATGCCATTCAAACCCCTGCTCCGTAAAACAAACCAAAAACTAAACTAAAATAAAAAGTGCATAAAAAAGAAAAAGGGAAACTGAGCACAGGGATACCCTGTGGCCTCAGCCCTTGGGAGGCAGAGGCTTCCTGGGGTCCCTTGAGTGCAGGAGTGCGGGGCCGGCCAGGGCAAGAGCAAGAGCTGGCCTCCTGATGAAGGACAAATGACGAACAGGGGGAAATGATAAAAATAATCGAGAACAAGCTGCACAGCAACATGGGAGTTAAAAGAGGGGCCTGATTATGCAAAGGGGCTCTCGGACACTCGGATCGTCGCGGACAATAAGCCACAGTCATTTTCGCCTCTTTGATAAGTAAGACTGCCATCATTGTAGGGGACAGAGCAAATAAACTACAAACAGAAAAAAAAATGATAGTCACTCAAAACTTTTGTAAAAGGGCTGGTGTGTGGCTCAGTGGGGAGAGCGCTGTGGGACACGAGGCCTGGGATTGAGTCCCTAGTACCACAGGAGGAAGGGAGACAGGAAAGGAAAGAGCAAATTAACACACACATACACCATCTACCTGTAGCTCTGGTTAAGCTATTTTGCCAAGCCATGGATGGTTGAATACCTTGAATCTCAGCAGAGGCAGAGGCAGGTGGATCTCTATGAGGCCAGCCCGGTCCACGTAGAGAGTTCCAGGATAGTCAGGGTTACTGACTAAAAAACGGGAGGGAGGGAGACAAGTTTCAACTGAAAAACCTCTCTCCCCATGTGCTGTGGGACTCAAGACTGTATAGACAGTGGTCTTCCAGGCTGTGCCTGGCCTAGAGACATCACTTCACGAGGAACTTTGACTCCACTTTGAGGGCAGGTGATCACTCTGCCCCTGGTTCGAACACAGAAACTGCACCCAGGTGCCACCAATCCAGCAGATTGAAAAGTCACTTATTTCTAGGAGCAGAAAGAGTGCCACCCTCTAAGTCACTGAGGTGAATTGAGACTGTGGGGCACAAGGATACATTAAAATCCTATCAGGAAAACAGGCCCAAGAACTTACTAGACATATCAGACTAAAGAAAGGGTGTCAGTCCCTTACCTGGACTCCATAAAACGACTGACACCTAACCTAATGGCCCCTCACCAAGCTGTCGCCAGATACCTCATACGTGCACCGAGGACTAAGGACTGGTATATTTGGATAGGATGGAACACAGGCCAGCTATATAGGGAGTTCTAGACCAGCCTAAGCTACTTAGAGATACTCTACCTTCTTCTACCTTCCCCCACACAAAAAAAGAAGGGGGCTGGAGAGACAGCTCAATGGTTAAGAGCACCTCTGTTCTTGCAGAGGACCCATATTTAGTTCCCAGCACCCACTTGGTGACTTACAATCATCCATAGGTACACACAAGGGGCACATACACACGTAGGCAAAACACTCACACACATAAAATAAAATAAATCTAATAAAAGAATTTAAGGCTCAAAAAGAAATCACAGTAGTGGATAATAATAATCTACTTAAAAAACTAGAAAACCAAGTGGGAAGTCAAACATCCAACATTCAAAAGAAAAAGTCACCCAAGCTCAGAGAGCCCCCAGGGAGATCTTACAAACATCCAAAGCAGAATTCCGGCTCTCTCATACTCTCTCAAGACATGAAGAGAAAAAGAAAAACAAAAGTAGGAGATGCCTGTTCCCTGCCCAACACATTTGAGGCTAGGTTAAAGAATAAAAAATAAAAGGGGGAGAGAGAGAGTCATTACCGGACAATCTCTCGCATGTCACGGGCACCCATACCCAGAGCCCCAGGAAGAATCGGTGAGTGACTCATCAAAGAGCATGGCTAAGCGAGGTCTCCATGGGAGAGCCCGAGTGCCTAATATTAGTTAATAAATCAAAGGGAGACAGCCTGAATCGTTAAGTTGGTAACATCCACTTACGAACATGGTTTAAAAACCAAAATGAATGCTGACCTCAGCACTACATGCACTAAGGTTAGAAATTCATGGAGACTAGCAAGGCCACTGTGCAAGGATGACATGAGAGTTTGTGGTGTCCCATCCTGAAAATCATCATCGCCATCACTATCATCACCACCACCATCACCACCACTATCTTGAGTTAAAACCTTTTCAACAAGGAGGGATAGAAGATAACTTCCTGAACTTGGTAAAAAAAAAAAAAAAAAAAAAAAAAAACCTATACACGACACAAACCAACCCAGGTATGACAGTGCCTACTTGTACCCCAGGCACTCATGATACTGAATTGGGAGGATTGAAATAACCTACAAATAGGTCTGTAAGTCAGTAAGGTGCTGGATGAATAGCAAGCCATGGACACTCTGCAGTTCACAGAGCTGAGTCAGTTCAATACCGCCGCAGCAGCAGCAGCGACAAAGACAGAACATGTTCAAGGAAACACACCCTACAGAAACGCCTCCCCAGGAGGGTTAAAGTGTTGAATACTTTCTTTTTTTTTTTTTTTTTTAAAGATTTATTTACTTATTATGTATACAGTGTTCTGATGCACATATCCCTGCAGGCCAGAAGAGGGCGCCAGATCTCATTACAGATGGTTGTGAGCCACCATGTGGTTGCTGGGAATTGAACTCAGGACCTTTGGAAGAGCAAGCAGCGCTCTTAACCTCTGAGCCATCTCTCCAGCCCCGAATACTTTCTTCTCCAACTTTGTATGTGTGTGTTCTCGTGTGTGTAAATATACCATCCACTTCCTTTGAGACATGGTCTCTCACTGACTGGGAGCTCACTGCTAAGCTAGATGGGCTGGCCAGAGGGCCCAGGGGTCCTCCTGTTTCTGCCTCCCCCATGTCCCCCAGTGCTGGGGTCACAAGCACGCACTTCCACACCTGCTTTTCTAAGTGGGTGCTGGAGATAAAATCAGGTCCTCACACTTGCAAGGCTGAGTCATCCCGGCAGCCCCTAGTCTTCTGAGACAGTCTCGCTCAGGTAGCCTAGGCTGACCTCAAACTTGCTATGTAGCCATGTAGCCAGGGCCTCATCATCTTCCTGGTTCAGCCTTCCAAATCCTGGGATTACAGGTGTAAGCCAATATACCTGGCTCTCCAGCGTTCTTAACGAAAACTCCGAAAAGAGTTGAAGCTACAGTCATAAACAGCTAGGTATGAGTATCTAGACTAAATTTAGCGTTTTGCCAAATGTCTTCTGTGCACACACACATGTACACTCTTTCCTGAGCCCTCTGAGGGCTCCTTTCAGACCCTGTGCTACTGGACACCCATACACCTGGCTTGGCTCTCTTCCCAGCACACTGCTCACAACCACAGTTCAGTGAGCAGGTGGAGGTGGAGGACGAAATGGCTCACCACTCACACCACCAAGCAGCCAACCCACATTTGATCTTCTCCAAATGTCACAGAAGCAGTCTCAGGCCTGATGTTTGAGTGTCTCTAGCGAGGCTCAATCCTGGCACCTGGCTGTTTTGCCAGGCCCCTTCTGTGTGGAGCTGAGACCGGCAGCTGGACAGGGCAGACAGGAAGAACCTCAGGCTCCTGAGTCAGAGTCTGCTGCAAGTCCTCCAGAGCCATGGGCAGGAAGAAGCTAGCAAGGAGACTTCGTGAGCAAAACCCACTCGGAGCATTTTCAGGGAAAGGAGGTCTCTGTTTTGGAAGGAAAGCTAACACCCGACGGTTAATTCTGAAATATCTGTGGTGATGGAGGACAAGGAGGGCTGAGGAAAAACGAATTACAAATTACCCAGATCCCCGACTCAAGGACAAACCACAGCTCTCTATCCCTCTGTGACCAGAACAAGACCTCCCAGCACCACTGGGAAAATAGGCTGTGCCAGGAAAAGGTCCCCACGCAGTGAGCCAGGTAAGCGAGGCCCCAGCAGGCCAGGAGCTAATGGCCACAGCTTGCTACAATTACAAGGACATGCTCCACTGAGCAGAAAGTGAAGTTTAGTGTCCTGACACAGGGTTGGTCACCAGAAGCCTTTTCACTGAAAAGCATTACCCAATGCCTCACTACCAGATCTCTCTAGGGCATGGGACTCAGGGAGGAGTTGTACTGGGGGAGCCAGGCCAGAGGAACCAAGGGAACGTACCAGGAGCCTGGGATGGACATGTGACTTGGCCCCGGCTCTGTGTTTATTTGGGACTGCCAAACTCAGCTGAGTTGAAAACAGGAACAAGCCCATGCCTGCTGGCACAGATCCTGCCATGGGGTCTAGCTGCTAACGTTACATGGGGTATGCGCTTTTAGCAGCACAGGCACTAGGACCCCCTACCCAGGGCTCAGCCACAGGATGCCTGGTGGGGGATCCCAGGGCTATGGAAGAAGAAGCTGGGGCTCTGGGCCGAGATTGCTTACTGCATGCCTCAGAGGGCCTGGACCACAACTGCCCTTGAGAGGTTAGAGCACAGCTCCGAGGTGGACACCACAGCTAGGAGGGAGCAAAGAACACACCATTGATGTCACAGCCACACCGTCCAGGCTTATTTCCTGCCTTTCATGTGTCTGTGCTACGACGGGTATGTCCCAGCTCAGGACTTCACACAGAAAGGAGATGCTGCACCTTCTGGGCTACAGGCAGACATGGACTGGAGAAACTGGGCAGGGTGATGGCTGCCTGGCATTCATTCTAATCTGTGTCTCAGGAACCCAGGCATTACATGAGGACATTGTTACCCAACCACCTTAGAGTCCCAAGGGCAGAGATGGGCAGCTACCTCCTGTAATCCATCCAGATGTGCATAGCCCCAAATGTAACCTAGGGATCATGTTCCACTGCTGGCTCCTGATACATTAGGGATGCTCATGGAAGGGGCACCTGTTGTCACAGTGAAGGGACACACTGCTGCCTCTTGAGTGGACCTCACCAGGCACCAGTTCTTAGAGCTCAGAACCTCATTCTCAGGTGGGTGGAGCTATCAAATGCCTGGCTTCCCAGGCATTGGGTCTCCAGGAATGCCTGCCACCCAATATCCTGAAGGCAGGAATGTGAATTCTGCCCTGACCACCTAGCCAGGGATGGCAACCACCCTCTCCTCTGCCCTTCCTGGGCATCTGGAGTTGGAGGGGACCATTCTGTACCCAACACAAATGTGCCCAAGCATTCTCACATGGAAGTAGGTGCCATCTTTTTTAATTATTTATTTTTATTTTATGTGCATTGGTGTTTTGCCATGGGTGTCAGGTCCCCTGGAACTGGAGTTACAGACAATTGTGAGCTGCCATGTGGGTGCTGGGGATTGAACTCAGGTCCTCTGGAAGAGCAGTCAGTGCTCTTAACCATTGAGCCATCTCTCCAGCCCCAGTGGTGCCATTTTTAAGTCCTAGGCACAGCCTATCCAATCCCTTTCCATACACAGAAGGCACAGTACAAAAGGACTTACTGTAACAGTAGTCATCAAATGCTAGTGGCCAGAGGTAGCAGGCCACCCAGCTACACCTGCTGCCTTTTGGTAGACGTATGTGGAGGGAGACAGAGCAACTAACAGAATCACTACTAATAAATGTCCTGTGTGAGTATAATTACACGCTTCTCAGTTTTATTTCACGAGGTGACAGATGTGTATAGGACCAGTCTCCACACCTCTACTGAACTGGGAAATTCTCATCTCAGCCCATTAGGCCCTCCCTTGATAAGAAGGCCTGGATACTGAGCTTGAGCACTGCTCAAGGTCCTGCCACACAGCACTCCCAGGGGTGCAGAAGCACAGCCCTCACCCACCGTCCTGGGTCAGCAAGTGAGGAGCGGAGAGGGCCACAGACAGACACACAGAGAGCCCCACCTGAGCCCCTGAGCAGAGAGCCACAGACTTGCAGTCACTGCTGCTGCCCCCAGGCACCAGGCCACTACTCTCTGACCTGCTGAGCCATGCGTGACACAGCAACAAGGAAAAGACTGGTGCCCACTGGTGTGCCGGGACCAACAGCCAAGGAGGCAAAGGGCAGAGCCACAGTGGCAGAGCGAACACCCACACGCCAAGTTCCTGCAGCAGGGTGAGTGCCCTGCATGCGTGTCCCCTGCCCTGCTGCTATGAGAACAGAAACAGGGGGACCACCATGCTCTTCAGCTGCCTGTGGAGAGAGCAGGAGAGAGCAGGCCAGAGGAGGAAGGATCTGGGACCCGCTGGAAACCATGGCCGGTTTAGACATCTCCTACAGACTCAGTCCTGAGCTGCTGCTGCTGTCCCTTCTCAATGTGGCAGCCATTGCCAAGATCACTGCTTCCTAAGGGTGCCATGCTGGGGGGCCAAGCGAGGATACATACAGTGTGCAGTACATGCACATGGTGCCCCAGTGTGTACGTGCACACCACTTTCATACACATGATGAATACACATGCATTGAGGTTTAGAGTCAGGAGGGAGGTAGTATGCTGAGGCACACTACCCATGATCCAGCTTCAAGTCTGGGTTCATGTCAACATGGCCCCGAGGAGAGGTCAGGGATGAACACCCCACACAGTCAAGTCGTTGCCTGGCACCCAACCTCACTGCAGAGTTTAACAAACAGGGCTTGGCACACACACACGCTATTGAGGTATTTCACCATGAGATGTAGCTACCCAAAACCTTAGCGTGCTGGCTTTCACAACTAGAAAATGAATGAAAATGGAAAACAGCAGCACTCATGACAGTGTGTTCCTTTACGTACCAGTGTGATGAACGGAAGCCGGGGTGGGCTGTGTGGCCTGTGCAGAAAGTGTGGAGGCTCTTCACTTGCGGTGTGCTTGTGAAGACCCAAACAGGAGTGTCCATCACACCAAACAGGGAGAGTGGGGACAGCTTCTGTGCCCACCCACTGATCATGCCACTGATCAACACAGCCCTCATGGTCCAACATGACACCCAGCTCAGTGAGGGAGTGAACAGTGGGGAGAGGGCTGTAGAGGTGGTGCCCAGCTGTGGTGGCACGCTCGGTGTGTACACGCATGCACACGAGAGAGCATCCTAACACAGTAGAGATGAAGGCAGCACAGCAGGGACAGCCAGGGGGAAGACGGGGTGATGTCACAGTGAGGCAAAGGGTGACAACAGGACCCAGTGACTCCTGAGGGGAACATAAGGGACAAGGCACAGCGGCAAAGGGGGTGACATCTCAGGAGCTGCCATGGAGAAGCCAGTCACTGAACTGTGGCTTCCAACTCACCACAGAGTGGACATGGTGAGCGTTGCCCTGGAGTAAGATGGGCTTGGGACTTCAGGGGAAGGTGAGCCCCTCCAAACACGGGGTGTCAAGTCAGCAAGGCTCACAGAGCAGGAGAAAGAGGGGAAAGGGTCCAGAAGCCGGGTAGAAACAAAAGGGAAGGCCGGCACAGGCTTATGGGCCCTGAGGAATGGATAGGCATGGCCTCCAAAGGGTAGTCCTCGGTCGGGGCCAAACACAGCACGTTAGGCACCCAAGAGTTTTCTTCCACTTAAATTCTACTTCCCAAGTCTGATATGTGTAGCATGAATCTTAAAAGTTCTTATTAATAAAATCAAACCTGAGGCCAGTTATTGGGGTGAACACTGGAAGATCAGAGAGACAGAACAAGCCACAGCTAACCTCACCTGGCCAACTTCTCAGACTGGGAGCTTCTGTGTTCTCATAATCGAATGGCTCTCAGCTGAACTGTGCTGCTCAAAACCTAAAAGCTTAAGCAGCCAAATGCTTAACCAGCCAAATGCCTCTAGTTCCTGGTATTCACGCCTTATATACCTTTCTGCTATCTGCCATCACCCCCTGGGATTAAAGGTTTACTTTCTGGGATTAAAAGCGTGAGTCACCATGCTTGGCTGTATCCTTGAACACATGGATTTCTGCCTAGCTCTGCCTCCCAAGTGCTGGGATTAAAGGCGTGTGCTACCACTGCCTATCCTCTATGTTTAATATTGTGGCTGTTCCGTCTCTGACCCCAGATAAGTTTATTAGGGTGCACAATATTTCGGGGAACACAATAATACCTCAGATATGCTAATAGGAAAATGTCTTTCTTTTTTAGCTTGTGTGTGTGTGTGTGTGTGTGTGTGTGTGTGTGTGTGTGTGTGTGTAGGTCAGAGAACACCCTCAGATGTTCTTCAAGAGCAATTTCGCGCGCGCGTGTGTGTGTGTGTGTGTGTGTGTGTGTGTGTGTACGCATGCGTGCCTGAGTGTTATGTCTGTGCACCCACCACATGCACAGAAGAACCCACAAAGGTCAAAAGAGGGCTCAGACCCCCTGGAACTGGAGTTCCAATGGTTAAGCTGCCATGTGGGTGCTGGTCTTCTGCAGAAGTAGCAATGCTCTTAATGACTGAGCAACCCTCTATCCCCACCCTCTTTTTTGAAAAGGGTCCCCCTATCCCAGAGCTTGTTAAGTAGGTAGGCCAGCTGGCCAGTGGTCCCAGGGATCCACCTGTCTCTGCCTCCTCAGTGCTGGGATTCCAAGCATGTGCCACTATGCCTGGCTTCTTTACATGCGTTCTAGAATCATCAGCTGAGCCATCTACCAGCTCCCCCACCTTACATACTCATCTTTTTAGAACTGTATTTGAATCACTATTTGTCACATTAAAGAGCCATGTTCACAGTCAGACATTGGCACATGCATTTAATCCCAACACTCGGGAGGCAGAGGCAGGTGGATTTCTAAGTTCAAGGCCAGCCTGGTCTATAGAGTGAGTTCCAAGACAGCCAGAGTTGCACAGGGAAACCCTGTCTCAAAAAAAAAAGTCATGTTGGCAAGGTTGGACAGTTGACTTGGTGGTTGAGAGCACTTAAGTTCAGCACCGAGTACCCACATCAGGTGGCTCATAATCACCTGCAACTCCAGCTTCAGGGGATTCAACACCTCCTTCTGGCCTCCTTGGACATACACACAAGTGGCACACAACACACACACACACACACACACACACACACACACATACACACACACACACACATTCAAAATCTTCTTTTTCTCAATGCCAACAGCCAAGTGGTACACACCTGCAACCCCAGCTCTTAGATACCTTAGGCAGGAGGAAATCTCATCAAGGTCAGCTTGGGCTAAGCCTTATCTAAACTAAACTAAGAAACAATAGCATTTAACTATCACTGGTGTGTGCTGATTGTGGCTTGTGTGACGTTCTTCAGCTGCCAAAAACGCAGGTGAGAAAACCAGCTGAAATGGTAAGCTTGCTTGCTGAGTCCGTGGCAGACACCGAGTTGATGAACATCAAGGTTTAAGACAAATCAGAGGCCCTCTGTAGCCCCGTCTCCTGCGGGTTAGGAGCCTTGATAATGACAAGCTGAAGAGATAAGGCTTCCCTCCTAACCAAACTCCCTGGAATATGTGTGTTCTGTCGTCCACGGGCAGTTTGACACCACGGTGGGATTCCCCCAGACAGCTGACTCATTTGGCATACCTACATGTGTTCTTCCTTCAGGGGCTCGTCGCTGCTCAATTCCTCTAGGCTTATACAGATTCATCCACCACCATTGGTAGATTCTTCACTCTCTGGGTTCCTCCTTGGTAATTCCATGTCCACTTCCCCTCTGTAAGTCCACACAGCTGGGGCTCAGTTCCACCCCTGGCTCTAATCAGGAGCATGGGGGAGATTATTACACACAAATTGTGCAGGGGTCAGCAGGCACACTCACTCAAAATGTGTGCACAACAGCCTGGAGAGACAGATCAATGGAAAAGTACTTGCCTTTCAAGAGCGAGGGCCTGAGTTCAGACCTCCAGGGCTCACGTAAGAAAGTGGGTGAAGGGTGCATGTCTATAATCCTAGAGATGGTGGGATAAGAGGTGAAGACAGGCAGACCCTTCAAGGGCCAGCTAGCACTTGTGACCTGAGAGTCATGAGTCTGAGGCTACCCTCCAACTACATAGTGAGTTTCGGGACAGCCAGGACTACATAAAGAGACCCTGTATAAAAAGAAGAAAAATAAATAAATAAATAAATAAATAAATAAATAAATAAATAAATAAGTAAATAAGTAAATAAGTAAATAAGTAAATAAATAAATAAGGAAAGGAAGAAATCTTACAATGCTTGGGAAGTAAGGAAGATCCTCCATCCCGAAACATACAAGACAAAGCCAAGCAGAGATAAAGAGAGTAGAGCCCAGTGGCTTCTGTAGGGGGAAGGCCTCATCAAGAGAACACTCAGAAAACACAGGAAGTAACGCTCGGGGGCTCAGTCAGTAAAGCGCTTGTCATGGAAGCATAGGGACCTGAGTTTGGTCCCCAGAACCCACATAAAAAGTTAAGTGTGGTGGTATGCACTTGAAATCCCAGCACCATAAAGGTGGAGTCAGGGGGATCCTGTCTTAGGGGCTTGGTGTGCTCCAGGTTCAGTGAGAGACCTTGCCTCAAAAACCAGGTGGATGGCTCCTGAGGAATAATACTCAGGATTGATAGATATATTCTCTCTCTCTCTTTCTCTCTCATACAGAGAGAGAGAGAAAGAGAGAGAGAGAGAGCGCTAAGCTTCGCCTTCAGCCTAGAAAGAGGACACGTGGATAAACCTAAGTGCAGGAGGGAAAAAAGGTTGCATGCAGACTGAGTAACTGAAAAACAGACATGATGGCGATGGCCAGAGAACCTATCAGTCTCCTTGGTAAGACAAGTGTGCCCCTGGGAGAGAAGAACTGGATGAAGAGGGGACCACGTGCCAGATGAAGCACAGGACTATTTGGTTTTGTTTTTTGTTTGTTTGTTTGTTTGTTTGTTTTTCAAGACAGGGTTTCTCTATGTAGTCCTGTCTGTCCTGGAACTGGCCTCAAACTCAGAGACCTGCCTGTCTCTGCCTGGGAATAAAGGTGTGTCACCACGCCTGGCTGAAGCATAGGATTATAAAGTCAGGAGCTAGAATGACTCTGTACTAAGAATCTGATGACCTGAGAGAAAAAGGAGGAGGTGGCACTGGCAGCCACTGCCACAGAGATTGCTTCACTCCCGCATCCTCCCCTCCTCTCCAGAGCACAGGGCCTGGTGCTCTCCTCCCCACATGCAGAGCCTCACAGGTAGAGGATGAAGGATCCCTCAGTCTGGGCTCTCGCTAAGCCCGGAATCTAAGAATCCCAAGATAACATCATGGCGACTGCTCAATCTCAATCAAGCACTGGCTCAATCTCCCTCTTCCCTGCGCCCATCTCTCTCTGCCTTCTTCCCCCTTTTCTTCAGTCCCCTGCCCACTTCACGGGCTGGCTTAAATGAGCGAGGTACCCCGCTGGCAGGAAAGGCCCTGACTCCCGTTGGCAGCCACACAGGACTCTGGAGCCGATTTCTTCCTAAAGAGGCTTTCACAGGCCGGGCGGTGGTGGCGCACGCCTTTAATCCCAGCACTCGGGAGGCAGAGCCAGGCGGATCTCTGTGAGTTCGAGGCCAGCCTGGGCTACCAAGTGAGTTCCAGGAAAGGCGCAAAGCTACACAGAGAAACCCTGTCTCGAAAAACCAAAAAAAAATAAAATAAAATAAGAGGCTTTCACAGGAGACTGCACATCTGGCATCACACTGCTCACAGCGAGGAGAAATGAGTCTGAGTAACCCTAAGTGACACCCCAACCTCTGGCCCACAGGAAAGGTGAGATGTTGTGGAGTCCAATGTGTGCGGAGGTACCTGGTCCTATAGGAGGAGATAATGGAAGGACAGGAAAACGATGCCTCATTCAACAGGGTAAGGGGATGTGGACAGAATGGTGCTCACTACAGATATGGAGCTAGGTCTTTAAAATGTATCTTCCAAAAATAAATAAATAAATAAAAATCCAAGGGCTGGGAGGATAGCTCAGCTGGTAAAGTGTTTGCCTTGCAAATGTAAGGGCCTGAATTTGATTTCCAGGGCCCACATGAGAAGCCAGCCTTAAGGACTGTAGCTGTAATCCCAGTACTGGGAGGCAAAGGACAGGGGGAAGCCTAGGGCTTGATGGACAATCAGCCTAGCAAATGAGTGAGCTCCAAGTTCAGTAAAAGACTGTCTTAAAAACCTAAGGTGGAAAGCAAAAGAGAAAGATAGCTGACATCAACCTCTGGCTTCCACATGCATGCACACCTGTGTGCACACACATGAAAATTACATACACAATTTAAATCCAGGCTGGGTGGTGGTGGCGCACACCTTTAATCCCAGCACTTGGGAGTTGGAGTCAGGCGGATCTCTGTGAGTTTGAGGCCAACCTGGCCTACACAGCAAGGTCCAGAAGAGGCACCGAAACTACACAGAGAAACCCTGTCTCAAAAAACTAAAAAAAAAAAAGAAAGAAAAGAAAAAAAATTTAATCCAGGCCCAGACTAAGAGCCTCCTTAAGAAACACGTTCCTTCAAACTCTCTTAGATACTTTTCAATTGCTGTGATAAAACACCATGACAACTTAGACAGAAAGGTTTGTTTGGGGCTTCCAGTTTCAGAGGAGGCGGCAGGCAGGCAGGCATGGCATTGGAGCAGAAGCTGAGAGCTCACATCCTGATTCACAAACAGGAGGCAGAGAGCGCACTGGGGATGTCACAAAGCTTTTGAAACCTAAAGCTACCCCTAGTGACAAACCTTCTCCAACAAGGCCACACCTCTTAATCCTTCCCAAACAGCCACCAACTGGGGGCCAAGTTTTCAAATGCTGGAGACTTACAGAGAATGTCTCCTTCAAACCACCACTTTCTATGCAGAGAAAGAGGCCGCCACCTGCTTCAGGCCTGTAATTAGTACAACCCAGATTTTGAAGTGCAGGGAACGGGAGGAAGCCAGACTCGCTTCCAGACAGACACAGGGAGCTCCAACAAATTTTAACAAATCTACAGGAGACTGCTCAATACTTCATAAATATCACCACTCCTGGCCAACTCTAGAAGCTAGATGGGCCCAGTAAAGCAAGAAATCCAGCACAAAGTTTACTTGGAGAACAAGGAGAAAGGGGTCCTGTGCCCAGTTCAACACGTGTAGAGAAGGTTTCCGCCAAATCAGTAAGGTAGTCTCGGAAACAGAGGGAAAGGGGGTGGGGGGATTGAGATAGGGTCATGCTATGTACCCCAGGCTAGCCTAAAGCTCACCAACCTACTCCTGACTCAGACTCCCAATGCTGGGATTACAGGCATGTACCACCAGGCCCGCTTGACAAAAAAACCCTCTTCTTTGCATGAAGTGGGCCTTCTCTTTCTCACGGTGCCATGGGAAGTAGACATCAGAGTCCAAATAGCTACCAAGTGGTCGCTTCGGTGAACTTACCATTTACTCCTGTGTAGGAATTTTGAAAACATGTTCTTCCCTCCCCTCCCATCCACACCCTCATCCTGACTGTCCCAGGAGCTGTACCTGGAGGCTCCTCCTCAGCACACAACCATCTGTTCTTCAGCCAACAGTGGCCCAAAGAATCACCATGTGACTACCCATGCCCTACCCCAGAACATCCTTGGTTGAAGGTGTCCAGCCTAGAGATGTGAAATCTGTTCTAAGAAGGTGGTTTCTGATCCACCTGACATCAGTCACTGCATTTGACATGTCGTGGTTCCATGCTCCCTGTATCTGGAGAGGGCTTCCATGGCTTGATGTACCTGGCCCAACCCAGCATCACACCAGCATTTTCCAAGCACAGGCAGCCCCAGGAATTTGAATGTGTAAAGCAAGCACTCTACCACTGAGTTGTACCTTAACCAACCTGTCACCGTGACACCTGGCTACAGATAGTGAACAGGCTCTTTCCCTCTGCAGTGCAGTGTCCCACCTCTGCACACAGCTGTCCCAGTAACAAGCTGGTTCCCCTCTGCCTACCCTGGCTGTGTGCACACTGGTCAGCTCCAGCACTCTGACATACCCGTGACTTCATGTATAGCCTCAGCCACACATCACTCTCCTAAGGAAAGTGTGAAACAGCATCCTAAGCTCTAGTGTGAGCCTTTTCCCTCAAAGGATGGCCTGCCCCACACAAATATTCTCTCTCCAAGCTCAGGCCTGGGCATCACTTGTTCCTGAGGAATAACGGCAAGCTGCCTGCTTTCTGTCCCTCGTGGTCAAGCATCTCTCCATGGTTCTCCCTTAGCTTCCATCCCCAGGGAGCCCGGAGAGGTCCTTCAATGTAACCAGCTCCCACTTTAGCAGAGCACACTAACCCAGTCAGGAGAGCACGGTTAGACAGGTCTGCTTCCTAATTATATGTTTTATGACCTCTGTCTCCACACCCCTGACTTCTTTAACTCTCCTGTAACTCCTTACTTCATTAAGTACAATATGTAAACTGGCGACATATCTTAAGCATGCAACTCGCAAACCGAACACACGGTGCAGCTGGGCTGAGGTCCTGAGCTGAGTCTGCTGGTCCACCTGAGGCTCCTTGAGCACCCTGCCTGTGAGGCCACAATTCTGCTGGGCTCTGAGTGAAATCAAGCAGCACACACATACGTCTCTTGCTCCCTTTTCCACATTTAGTGTGTGTGTATGTGTGTGTGTGTGTGTGTGTGTGTGTGTGTGTGTGTTACACATGTGCCACAGCACGCACATGGAGGCCAGAGGACAACTTGTGGGAGTCAGTTCTGTCCTTCCACATGTGGGTCCTGAGGGTCAAACTCAGGTCATCAGGCTTGGCAGCAGGCCCCTTTACCTGCTGAGCCATCTCGCTGGCCCTTCGCTCCTCTTCTTCACAGCTATTGCCTTGACTTGTCCACTGTGTGAACACGGCCCTCCCTGTTATCCATTCGCGGGCTGCCTGGTATGGTATCTTAGACAGTGTCTTCCCTGCAGGCCCCCATAACCAGTGAGCACCAGTATGTCCCTCTCCTCTGTGTGTCACACCCTGGTGCCCCCAGAGCCATCATTACTTAACACAAAGCCTTACACTACTGGTTACTGCAACAACAAAACCACCTACAGGGAGACAGACACTGGCTCGGGTCAGAGGGCTCCCGGCTTGGCCCTGTGTCCTTGGGCAGAGTGTCGTGGTGATGGACACACAGGAAGGAAAGCAGTTCCTCACCTCCTGAAAGACAGGAAGCAGAGACAGAGGGGCACATAGGAGCCAGGGAAGACACAACTCCAAAGACATGCCTCCAGGGATCTACCTCCTCTAACCAGGTGCCACTCCCTACCTGTTACCACCTCCCAACAAATGGATCCATCAAAGGGCTGATCAGTTAGATCCGCCCTTAATTCAATCAAGCTGACCATCAGAATTAACTGTCACCACTATAGTACTGTGGCAGTGATCTGACCACTGAGAGGGTCTCTCTGTAATTAACGAGGAGGTACAGCATACAGTGTGGATACACTGAGGCGGAACAGGATGGTGTGATTTCAGAACAGTATACAACTTCAAACTAATAAACTTTTTATTTATGGGAGTTTCCATTTAATATCTTGGACCACAGCAACTCACTATAGACAGTTAAAACCACAAAAGCATGCCACATGGTGTGTGTGTGTGTGTGTGTGTGTGTGTGTGTGTGTGTCACAAGCTACTCTTCCATTTTCACTGGAAACAGGAACTGAGAGAGTACTAGGCAGCTGACCTTAATAAACAGGTTTTGAACACATTAGCTTGTGTCTACTAAAGAGAACAGAGTAGGTGCACACCTGGGCTGAAATAGCCTCCCCAGTTTCTGCAAGTCCCAAGGGGGCTGTGCTAGGCACAGTGGCTACACACTAGCATTCCCTCTGTCCCACAGCACAGCCAACACCCACCCTGGTGGCCATCCCGGTAGGGTCACCAGCCTCGCCCCGGCTTCATTCCTCATCTCACAAAGGTGGGCCTTCCGTTTTGCACTTCTTAATGCCATTTCCATTTCTCTGCACTTTTCACTATCACATCCTCTGTTCTGAGGAGCAGCAAATAGGAACACTGAAAATTAAGCAGCAATGTTTGAATCAACAGCACAGAGGGATTAGGATTACTTCCTGAACTCAGGCACCAGACAAGGATGGCCATCCCTGTCCACTTGGCACCATCCCACGGCCCCAAGCCAGGCAGGAAAGCAAGGAGAGGACTATTAACTGCACAAGGAAGGAACAAAGCCATTGTCATCCCTGATGTCATGTATGTGTGTGCGGAACATTACAACTCAACAAACAAACCATGAGGGACAGCTAGGTGACCAGCCATGACATCAATGCCCAATAGTTAACTGTGTCTCAGTCTAGTACCAGCAAGGGGTTAGTAACGTAGAGTGCGTTTTTAAGACACTGTTTTCCAGAACAACAAAGATAATAAGGGCACCTGGGAATAATGGAACATGGCATGGACCATTACAGCCTTCACCAGAAGGCTACTCTACAGAGACTACGGACAGAAGAGTGGGAAGCGGACTTTTAAAACCTCTACAAGAACATGCACTCTGTGCCTCGGCTTATGCATTGCAGCTCTCAAAAGGCAGTGCCTAGAAAAGAAAATGATATTCTACTAAATTGAAAAGATCTGCTCCTGAGCTGGGCCTGGTGGCACATGCCTTTAATCCCAGCACTTGGGAAACTGAGGCAGGCAGATCTCTGTGAGTTCTGGGCCTACCTGGTCTACAGAGTGAGTTCCAGGACAGCCAGGGCTACTACACAGGGAAACTCTGTCTCAAAAAAAAACAAAAATAGCCGGGCAGCGGTGGCCCATGCCTTTAAATCCAGCACTTGGGAGGCAGAGCCAGACAGATCTCTGTGAGTTCAAAGCCAGCCTGGTCTACAGAGCGAGATTCAGGACAGGCACCAAAACTACACAGAGAAACCCTGTCTCAAAAAAAAAAAAAATAATCAATCAATCAATCAATAAAACAATCTGCTCCTTAGAATGAAATGAAGAAAAAAGATAAACCCAAGCAGGAAAGGGATCGGTGAGCCAGGACAATGCCAGGCATCCTGAGGACCCAAGAAAGTCCACCACAGAAAACCAGGCAGGAGCAATCTGTAAGCAGAGTCACACCAGCAGACCGCAAAGCAGGAGCAGAAAAGCAAAGAGAAGAGAGCAGGACCAGCCAAGGAACCACCGGGGAGCACCGGGGAGGGGGTGATGGTGAGGAGCACGGGGGTGGGGAGCACAGGGGGTGGGGAGCACAGGGGGTGGGGAGCACAGGGGGTGGGGAGCACGGAGTAAACACACAGGGGGAGAAACAGAGGAAGTCCACTGGGGGGGCAGCACACAGGGGGCGGGGTGGGGAACACATGGGGGAGCACACTGGGAGCACACAGAGTGAACACACTTGGCAAACACAGTGGGAGCACACATGGGCAAACACATTGGGAACACACAGTGGGAGCACACAGTGGGAGCACACAGTGGGAACACACATGGGCAAACAGGGGGAGCACACAAGACAGACACTTGGCAAACACACAGACACACAGGAGAAGACATGGGGGAGCACAGGGGTTACACACAGGGGCCTCTAGGCAGAACCTCCACAGCACTAGCACAGCATTCCACAACATTCTATCTGCAAAGGTCAACAGGGAGCACCACGTGCCCAAGAACATGTAGTCAGTCTCCAGCTCACTGACCCCCTGAGGTATTTACGCTGGGTGTTGAGGGCCACACACATACGCACAGGACATGTGGCTAGAGCTGGCTTAGGGGAGGGGACCTAGCTGAGGGCCCGTGTGCAAACAAGCGGTCCTGCCGGAAACATCCTTTGGGACCACCCATCTTTACGTAGACCACAGGCGGCGGGTCACTGATTCTCACCTGGCACTCATGTTCTGTTCTCTTCCTCTATCCTCACAGGGAACCCTTTCCTGCTCTCAGAGGGGGGACGCTCCTTTGGCTTGTGTCTGTGTGGATTCTAGAAGGATCACTCAAGCCCATTTCACTGACTCAGCTACTTTGTCTCAAGAAATGAAGAAGGGAAGTCGAAGGCTCACTGGCGGGTGCCGAGTGTGGACAACAGCAGTGCTGATACGGCACAGCCCACGCTAAAATAGAAACTTGCACAGTGTCCAGATTTCAGGTTTTTTCTTGGAAGAACAAAGACTAGTAGCTTGGGTCCCATGACTGCCGGGCACGCTTGACTGAGGTCAGCAGCTGGTAGCCAGGTGAGCCAGGCCACATTCCACAGAGCCCCACCCCTCTCACATCACACACACACACACACACACACACACACACACACACACACACACACAACCTCACTTCCCTTTGCTGCCTGACGCTTGCTGGAATCTGTCCTTAAAATCTCCATCCATAACCTTGCTCGAGAGCTGACAGTTCACCGTCACACAGACCGTGACGCAGCTGGGGGGCTCCAGGAAAACAGGAGTAGGACTTCAAATGGTGGCTACAGGGCTACTTCCCAACCAGCGCCTAGAACCCGGGTCGTGGGGCCCCAACCACTGATGGAGAGAGCGGCCAACGCCCTCTTCGGGGAGGGTGCCTGTCTGCTCTGACCCTCAGCTTCTCCAGTGTGCCTGCGCCTGACCCCACCTCAGTACAGAACGACAGTCTTTCTCTGTACGGGCGCTTTCTCCTCTACCGCCAGCTTCCTACCGGTTACTGACAGACCACACAGAGCTTCAGGGCTGCATGTCTCATCGTCTTCTGCATGCTCCTAAAACCCCACAGGGCTGCTCCCAAAACCCCAACACTGCCTGCTTCGCCGCATCACACACTAACAGAAGGAACGGCTTCTGCTGGGCCCTGATTTGTTTTCTTTTCTTTTTTTCTTTCATTTTTTTCCTTTTCTGAGTATCTAAAGTTACCAGCACTCAGGAGGCAAAAGCAAGCAGATATCTCTGTGATTTCAAAGCCAGCCTGGTCTACACAGTAACTTCCAAGACAGCCAGGGCTGTGTTAAGACACCCTGTCTCAAAAAAAAAAAAAAAAAAAGTTACTAAACTTAAGGCTGGAGAGGTAGCTCAGCACTGGCTGCTCTCCCAGAGAACCTGGGTTCAGTTCAACCACATGGCAGCTCCCCACAACTGTCCTTCCTCCAGTTCCAGTGGATCCTATGCCCTCTTCTGACCTCTTTGGGCACCAGGCACTCACATGGTGCACCGACATGTATACAAGCAAACACTCAAAACACATTGTTACTAAACTTTGGTGCTAGGGATATGGCTTGCCGGTAGAATGCTTGCCTAGCATGCACGCACAAGACAATGGGACGTGCGGCCCTCCTGCTCCAGCATGTCCCCCCAGAAATGGCCAAACTGGAAAGAAAAAAAAAAAGTTGTTAAGCTTTAAACTTCCTCTCTGAAGTGGCCAGAGCTCTGCCACTCAGGCTTCTCTGCCATCTCGGGACAGGTGAGCTTACTGGCTGGGGAGCTTACAAGTGCTGTAGGAGCCCATTGAACTCGGCAGGCAGCTGCGAGGGACACACGGGCCCGTGGGGGATGGGCCCTCTGTGCATCATCCTAGCCTGAGGTTCTCTGCATGGGGCTGAGATTCTTCCTTCTCAGGCCTGCCTCCTTCCAGCCTCGGTCCACAGACCTGCCTGAGGGCTCCCCCCAACGCTGCCACCCACAGCGTTTTTCCCAGGAGACCTCTTGTACTTTGAACTTACCCGTGGCACCCGTTTCCCCGTGTAACTCTAGCTGACGTGGTCTTCACCTAATGGCCTGACTTCCGCCTTACTCTGGCAAAAATCTCAGCGGTCTTATCACATTTTGGGAAGTACTTGGACTGCTTCTTTTCTGGGTCTCTCTAATAAAAAGCACACTGGTTCACTCAATCAATCACTCCAATTACACTGGGACAAGGATCTAAATCAGGAATCAATCAATAGCTGGGTCATTAACACACATGCTGTGTGTTAAGCGTCACACACACCTTTCACACCAAGGCAGAAGAAAAACCCAGTGAGCAACTTTCTCCCCAGCTCAACAGCACTCCTAGCATACAGCTGTGGTTTGAATCTCACGTGGGGATTTTGAGCCCTATACAGCAAGAATAGCCTCTACAAGGGAGCCGAGTCTTAACACAAACGTGCACGTAAAGCTAGTCATTTAATTTGTTTTAGAAATGTGAACTTTCACATATCGGCTGTTCTGAGCATCATGTGGTCTGGCGGACAGAACACCTGTAGATTCAATGGTGCCCATGCTTGAAATCTAGACCTGCCAAGCCAAGCTGCCTGCCCACGGCTGCCCACTTCATTCTCTTCATCCATGTTATAGAGAGACACTCCTCTCTTCAGTACGGCTTTGAGAATTGAACTAGATGTATGTAAAACAGGCATGTGGCTGCATTCTCTCCTGCAAAGAGAGAAGCAAAGTTTAGCATAAAGTGGTTGGTGGATGTCACGCAGCACGAGGAGCCCAGAGCCCGGTGCAGCAGCTCAGACCTGTAATCCTGGCTCTGGGAGGGAAACAGGCGAGTGCCTGGTGCTTGGTGGCCGGCCAGCCAGCCTAGCCAAATCAGTGAGTCTCAGGTGCAGTGAGAAACCTTGTCTGGAAAAACAAGGGAGCTGAGGCTAGAGAGGAGCTCAGCAGCTAGAGAGCTTAACAGCTCTTGCAGAGGACCCAAATTCAGTCCGCAGCAGCCAGGGGTGACTCACAACCACCTGTAACTCCAGCTCCAGGGGAGAGGTCTGACAACCTCTTCTGGCTTCCATGGGTACCTGAACATGTCACACACACACACACACACACACACACACACACACACACACACGGGAAGAAGGGAAAGAGGGGGAGGGGAAGAGAAGGGGAGGAGGGAAATAAAAATAAATCTTAAAAAATAAGGTGGGGGTGGAGAGGTGGTTGAGTGGTTAAGAACAAACACTGGCTGCTTGTCTAGGGGTCCCTGGTTCGATTCCTAGCACCCACATGGTGGCTCATAGCCACCTAGAACTCAGTTTCAGGGGATCCAGCACCCTCTTCTGGCCTCCTCCAACATCAGGACCAGGATGCAGTGCCATTACGTACATGCAAGCAAAACACTCATCCACATAAAATAAAAATAAATAAATCTTTCTAAAAAAACAATAGAGAGCAATCGAGAAAGATAACCCATGCTGACCTCTGAACTCCACCTACACCCACCCACATGCATGGTCACACACAGGTACACGTACACACTAAATAAATAAATAAATAAAGTTGTTCTGAAGTTGGGGCAAATGTGATATCAGCATATACTTATTGAATGTTCCTGTCAGCAAATTACCAGAGGAAGAGCACCCCTGGCCAGCCAGCAGTGAGAGGGAGACGGAGAGCCAAAGCCGGAGCTCCAGGTTGGGGAGAGGCTGTGCCCTGCAGCAGCTTTCCCCCACTGCTCTAGCCACTACCACTGTCATTTATTATGGTTCTGCCCCACCTTCCCAAAAGGAGTGGAGACACTTCCCATTAATGATGCATGGCTCCCGGGTCACAGAGGGACAGGCCTTAGGGCTGCTGGCACCTCGTTCCCATTTAAAAGGACCTAGCCTCAGCTTTTAGTCCTAAGTGACATGAAGCACTCCAGCCAGGAGGGAGGCTTCTGCCTGTCATATCCTGAAAGACTGCCCTCCACTCACACTGACATCTAGAACATACGCTGCCTATGTCCCTTCCATCCACATGTGAGAGCGAAGTGGCACTGGGCACAGCACTCACCTACTCCAGTCACAGACACAGCAAGAACCATGGGCCCAGTCAGCCAGCCTCCCCGTCCCTTACAACTAAGCACAGATGTGCCCAGGCGACAAGCGTGCACTCCTGGACTTTGCCTGACAAACAAAATCAGGACATGTCGGACTCTAAACAAAGCAGCAAGAGTGTTCAAAGAGGAACCACTATTGCAATTGCCTGAAACAAAGCCTCGTGAGGTTAAGAAGCTCAAATTAAGCCTGCAGTTACCATGAGATTGTTCTAGGTATGAGGTACTGTTCAGTTGCTCACGTTACAACTTGGAAAAATTTATTTAAGATCCCAATGTTCTTCAGTTGGCTCCAGAAAAATCCCCGTGAAGTCCCACAGCAAAAGTTTTACGAAACTCACCACCACCCTCCAGCAGCAGAAACTTCTCAGTGAGAAGACTAAGCAGTTAGAGAGTTCAGGTCAGACAAGAAGCTGCTGGCCGAATGTGGCCAGGCATGCCCAGAGACAAGCTGTTCAAACCTCACCAGCCACAGCATGGGGTGGGGAAAATCACAGAGGTGTCCACAAGGCCGGAACAGGGAGAAGCATGTAAAGAGAAGGGAGGGTAGTGTGAGATAAGGGAGGAGTGTGGGGGAAGCGGGTGTTGCTTTGGCAAGAGAGGGAGTCGGGGATGCCAAGGGTCCACTGCTGGATCTGAAAAGCTATGATACTGGGTCACACTGCAGGACCTAAGCGAAGCCACAAGTCAGAGACGGGGACAAACAGGCAGTCAGTACCAGCTCCGTCTTGGGAGGGGAAAATGGAACTGGGCCAGTTAACCAGAGTCAACTTGTCAGGAGTGTGATTGGAACACTGATGCCGTCTGACCCCTGAAACAATGATAAATTTCCATCTCTGCTTTTCCCCAATTATAAAAGGACCTTATCAGGCAGGCCCTACCTACCTCCAACTGGGCCAGAGACGGAGTTTACAGACTTCCACTACCTGCCAGGTCTGAGAAGATGGGAGTCCCTTTGCTCTTAATTTAAATTCTGGCTGTGGCGATTTCTGACATAATCTAGGGCAAGTGGCTAGCCCTGCTCCTCAGACCCCAGTGTGGCTCAGAGTCTGCCAGGCCAGGGTGGGACCTACCAGCTCCAGAAGGGAAGCGAACAAGGACTGCTGTGGTGGCTGCTCTTTTCTAACTTCCAAAGATCTGTTACTTTCTGCTCAGTTTCCCCAACCCTCTGTAGCAGATACTGACCTTCCCAGGTGCTGGGCTAAGGTGGGACAGAGACCTCCCTTCAGCTCCAGCATCCCGTCTGTGTTCCTTCCCTGGGAGACACTGTTTAATACATTTCCTACCCATCCCAGAGGCAACTTCCAACACCCAGACCTTCTTCTGCCTTAGCACTGTACCTTCTGCCTTAGCACTATATAGATTAACCTAGGTGGGGCCACACACAAGGCCTCCCAAAGGCCCATGCTGAGCTGGGTCAGCCACTCAACTGACATCCACCTGCTGAGCATAGCCACTCCAAGGAGCACACACCACCAAGACCAAAGAGAGGCTGGGAATATCATCACATGTAACTGCTCTTGGAAACAATGTAATCACAGAGCACAGGGCCAGATACTAGAAATCAGCTTTATAGACTAACTCCCAAAGTGGGAAGGGATCAAGTGAGAGTAAGTGCACAGCCCACCCAGACCTCTTTGAAGGGGGCACACAGTCCATTTCCCAAATGCCATAACAGCAGAAAGGGCTGCTCCCACTCAGCTCCAACAGACACAAACCCAGCACCCTCAACCAGCACTCTGTCCAATCCCAGAATAAGAGATCTCAGCTCTGGACGAGTCATTCCAGTTTGTCTCAAATCCAAGTAGCCTCCTAGTTTCCCAGGGAAAAGAGCCCAGCCTCTTAAGTATTCTCTCAGACAAGACTTTCCACACTGCTTTAAAAGTTAGGTCTGGAAGGCCATTTCTAAAACCATTTCCCTTGCCACTAAAGTTCTCTCAAAGTTAAAAAGGAAACCTGCATATATTGCACATAAGTGCTCACAACCCTCCTGTCATAGGTACCTGGGGTCAACTGCTCCAGGGCTCCTGGTGGCCCACCGTGGACAGGTGTTTTCCTCCAGAGGCTCTGGTTACTGAATGACCCCAGCGCCTCAGTGAAACGTGGAAATTCACAGTCGGCCTTTGGTCTCAACGCCAAAGTCAAAGCAAGCCCTCGCACCTTCCTGCAGGGCGTCCCACCTGCAGCCCTCCCTCTGTGTTGAGCAAGCAAAAAGTGAAACTAGCCCACAGGGCCCCCGAAATCAAGCTTGGGGTTCCCTAGTCCGAGGAGCCAGGAGCACAGCAAGGTCCCCAAGAAAGGGGCCAGAGGCCGCCCAGGCCCTCTCCCCGGGCCCCGCACCCCCATCTCTCCCGATCGGTTTTCCCCAGGCCGCCGCGCACCCCGCACAGCACCGGCGAGCCCGGCAGGCCGCACAGGGGCCGGGCGGACCCGGAGCCCCCAGCGCCGCGCTCCCAGGCCGCGCGCCCCGCGGAGCGCAGCCGGCCACTGCGGCGGGGCCCGGCGACCGCGGGCGGGGGCGACCTCGGGCGGCTCGGCGGGGCGCGGCGCGGCTCACCTGCACTCCACCTGCTGGTCGCGATCCTCCCGTCGGCGCGTGCGGCCGCTGCGCTCGGCCTGGGCCCGGCCCGGCCCTGCGTCGGGCCTCAGCGAGTGCGGCGCCCGCCGCCCCGGGCCCCCATCGCCGCCCTCCGCCTCGGCGCCGCCGCCACTTCCTGTGCGCGGCGATCCCACAGTTCCGCCGGCGCGGGACGGCGGGCGCGGGGACGCGGGGACACGCGCGGACGGACGCGCGGGGGAGGAGTCGGGCCCGCGGCGCAGCGGCGGGCGCCGTGGCCAACGGACAGCGGGCGGGGGAGGGGACGTGAGGGGCGCCCCGCGGGACCAGCCTTGACCCTCCCAAGGCACTGGGGTGTTCCTGGGCCCAGCTTGGACCCCGTTTCAGCCCCCTGGAGTCCTTCTGGGGTACGCGATGGTACTGGGCCCAATGTGGACCCCCTTAGCCCCCCAGAAGTTCTTCGGGGTGTTCCTGGGCCAAACCTGGACCCCCGTTGGTTCTCTGGAATCTTCCTGGGGTGCCCCATCCCCGAGTAACCTGGGTGTTCCTGGGCCCAGCCTGGAATTCAGTCCCCTAGAATCCTCCTGAGCCCCAGCCTAGACCCCCTTCCCAGCTCCCCAGGTCCCCTTGAGCCTCAGGATGTTTTGATGACTCAGGCTAGACCACCTCCCCTGGGTTCTCCTGGGGCGCCCGGATATTTCTGGGTATCTGCCAATTCCTTGGACTCAACTCCCGGCAGCCTCCCCCCACCCGCCCCTGGGTCAGGATCCCGTCCAGGAATCCTGGGGGACTGTCCTCAGTGTCTGTTGCGGATCGCTTTTCACTCCCACGTGCTGTGCGGTTTGACTTATTTATAGTTGGCAACTGGCTGGCAACATTGTATCTACATCCGACTCAGGAGGAAGCCTCTATCAACCTAGCCCAGGGTCTTCCGAGGGGCGGCCTTGAGGACCCCCTTTCCCAAAAAGCCCGTCGATGACCACAGATCCCCTCCTGGCCATAGTGAGTCATCTGAGCTGAGGACCAACAGCCACCTGAACCTCCCTGCCCCCACCGAGCAGGTGGCTGATCCTAAAACAGGCCAGGAAGGACTGCGCAGGCTCAGGTGCTGCATCAGGACAGGGCCATCTGCACACCACTTGAAATCAGTGTGGCCTGGTGCCTGCTCAGGCTCTTGGATCCAAGCCCTACTTTTTGAGTTCACTTGAAAACAACTTAGGTCCTAGGACATTTTACAGGCACCGCTGCCTGCATTTAAAAGCCTCTGTTCTGGGGCAAGATCGCCAGTCACAGAGATAGGCAAGATAGTGTCTTCCCATAACGCCAGAACAGATTGAGTAACAAATCCGCAAGTCTCTTCAATTGCAATATCTGCTGTGACCAAGCCGATTCTTTCACCCCAACCCAGTCTTCATAACTCACTGTAATAACTCATCACACCATACCACGGATACCTTTAACAGAATGGCTTCAGAAGGCTTGAAGAGTGACTCAGCCGCATTGTCTGGAAAGCAAAGGCTGAGCTGCCGGAGATAGGAAAGAAAAAAGGAAAGAAAAAAGAAAAATGAGGAGGGAGGAGAGCCCCTCACCCAGAGTGAGGTTGAAGTCTCCCAGCTGAAAGCCGAATTCCAATAGACTTTGCAGTGAAGACTGCCAAGGCTCCTTTTTAATATTTCAAATAAGGGTGTTAAAAGGACACTTAAGGCTGGGGCATGTTTGACCTTTGAGTTTAATCAGGCTCCTTGGTAACCTATAATTTAGTGAATTTCACAACTGAGATTTTGTTTACAGTCAACACTCATGTCTCACTCCCCTCTGCTCTAGCTCAGTAAGGAATTCTTTTACCCTTTTGGCCTGTGTTTTGATCTTACTGGCCTGCCATCCAGCCTGGCCCTCCTCAGGAACTGCCCCCTGGTCTCATTAAGAGGAGGGAAAAAACCCAGTGGTGTTGGCGCACACAGTGCTTGGGAGGCAGAGGCAGGCAGATCTCTGTGAGTTCAAGGCCAGCCTGGTCTACAGAGTGAGTTCCAAGACAGCCAGAGCTACATAGTGAGACCCTCTATTGGAAACAAAAAATAAAGACAAAAAAAGACAAAAAAAAAAAAAAAGACACAAGTCTCTCTTGTGAAGCCTCTGTCCACACTTGGGGATGTACTTTACTAAGCGTGTCTCCCTCCTAACATCTATGCTTAAATTTGTGTTAAAATCTCTCCTAAAAAAAACTTTTACTTTGCTTCAGATTGGCTCATCCTGAAATTCTTTTCTGCACTAAAGTCAAGGACACCGCTTCAGAACCGTGTCTCCAGCTCCCACTGGTGGAGTCACCGACGACAGCACAGCGGAAGGGCTCCCTAAGGACCATGTGAAGTTTTGCACACAGCTCTCTGTTGTAAGGTGGCAGGCAGTTCCAGCATCAGTGTGAAGTGGGACATGTCCCAGGCAGGAGAGAAGGGGTTGCAGCCGAGGGACAGATGGAATTCTTCGTTGAGGTGACTTCTGTGGCCTAGGCTCATGATGAGTGACCTGACATGATAACCAGTTGTTCCTCTGTCTTAGGTGTCCCTTCTTTACAGCCCAGGTGAGGGGTCACATCTGGATAAGCTCATGTGTCTGGCATTTCTGGTAAGCTGGTAAAGTCAGAGACATTATTTATTGGCACAAATCAATTACTTTTCAGTTTGTGCCTCCTGGTGTGCTGGCAAACGGTAGTTACCTACATGAATGAGATGTAGAGATATTCATTCCCTCTTGGCAACTGGACTCAAAATGGAGGGACTCAGATCAGCAGTGTCGCTTTATGAGATGGAGGAACTCAGGTCACCTCTAAGTCAGGAACTGCAAAGTGTCTTCAGCTGAGAACCATGGCCCCTTCCCTTCAGCTATCCACTATCACTTTCAAAACTCCTGTTTTACGGGGAAGTTTTATCAGGAGCGTGGGTCCCGACACTAAAGGTATAGAAAGCATACACTCTCCACCTACCCACCGAAGGGATGGGTCACAGGGAAATCTGGCAGGCCTAGACTGGGCAGGAATCCCACAAACCCAATTACTTTCTCTTTCAAAATAGGGGATATGTTTGACCCCCCCCCCCTTCACTTTCCTATGCTTGGACTTAAATAAAAACTGGAAACTGTCTTGGGCCCAGGCACCTTTCCCCTGAAAAAGGAGGGTCACCCCTCTTCACAGTTAAGTTTATATGTGGTCTTTGTCTAGTGAGTGTCTTACAAATTCTAAGATGGAAACTAGAAAAGGCTCAGCAGGTAAAAGCTCTTGCTGTACAAGCCCGAGGACCTGAGTTCAAATCCTGGAACCCGACTCTACACACTCACCATGACATGAGCCCCACACACTAAAAATAACACAAATGTGTAAAAACGTTCAATTGTAAGGTGGCCACAGACAAGACAGGAGGGACTCGGCTGTGTGTCTTCCCACTCCTGTGTTTCAACAAACTAAGTCCATTTTCTTTTTATCGCTTTTTTTCTTTGTTTTTCATTTTTGTGGGTGGTGGTGGTGGTATGTGTGGTGTGCATGTATGTGTTCTTGTTTGCATGCGTGTGGGCTTGCATGTGAATGGGTACATTTGTGTACACATGCGTAGGGAAGTCCCAAGGTTGGTGTCAGGGATCATCTATTCCTCCGCCACCTTGTTAACTGAGGCAAGATCTCACAGTCAAACCCAGAGCTCACAAATACGGCTAGTCTTACTAGCCAGCTTGTTCTGGGGCTCCAAGGTTGGAATGACAGGTGAGCTGCCATGGCTATCTGGCATTCTATATGGGATCTGACCTTGGGTCCTCACACTCTTGCAGCAAGTAATTAACCCACTGAGCCATGTCCCTAGTCCATTTCTTCTTTACATTTTGTATTATTTACTTTGTGTGTGTGCACATACATGTCAGGGAACAATTTGGAGGAGTTAGTTCCCTCCTTCGACCATGTGGGGCCTGGGGATCAAATTCACATCCTCAGGCTTGGCCATGGGTGCCTTTATCACTGAGCCATCTCACACAGGCCCCAATTTCCTTTAAAATACAGGGAACAGGGCTAGAGCGATGGTCCTACAGTTAAGAACATTTAAAGATCTTTCGGAGAATGGGAGTTCAGTTCCCAGCACCCACCTCAGGGGCCTCACAACCACCTGTAACCCCAGTTCCAGGGGAGGACACCCCCTAGCCTCTTCAGGCACCTTGCATGAACGCTGACACACATATACATAAATATAATCAAATCTTTTATAAAAAAAAAATACAGGGAAACAATGTGGTAAGTAGATTTAAGGAATCCAAGTACCCAGTAACTTTTGTGAGCCAACCGGGAGGCAAGCCTGTGGCTGATGAGTCCTCAGAGCTGATGGGATATTCCTTGGACCCCATCCTTAGGTGCCAATTGCTCCATACACATGTTGATGAACTGGTCATGGAGGGGGGCATGTCAGTTTTACTTGCATGGAGCTCTAATTGTTTAGGATTTTGTTTTGGCTTGGTTTTGGTTGGTTGGTTGGTTGGTTGGTTGGTTGGTTGGTTGGGTTTTTTTCCAAGACAGAGTTTCTCTATGTAGTCCCGGCTTTCCTGCAACTCACTCTGTAAACCAGACTGGCTCTCAAACTCAGTGATCTCCCTGCCACAGCCTGGCTCACTAATTATTTAGTTTTATGATCTACAGAGTTCCTTGTAACCTTGCCATGTGGACCTTGTTTTGATTTGTGGTCTTGGTGGCAATTTGTAAAGAGGACATGTTTGAAATACATGTCACTTTGAAAGCTCAGTCCAGCTACTTCCTGCATGGTTGTTTCATGAGTGTGCTGGCTAGTTTTATGTCAACTTGACACAAGCTAGAGTCATCTGAAAGGAGGGAACCTCGATTGAGAAAAGGCCTCCAAAAGATCCAGTTGTAGGGAATTTTCTTAACTAGTGATTGGTGGGGGAGGGCCCAGCCCACTGTGGGTGGTGCCATCCCTAGGCTGGTAGTCCTGGGTTCTATAAGAAAGCAGACTGAGCAAGCCATGAGGAGCAAGCCAGTAAACAGCACCCCTCCATGGCCTCTGCATCAGCTTCTGCCTCCAAGTACCTGCCCTGTTTGTACTCCTGTCCTGACTTCCTTCTGTGATGAACAGTGAAGTGTAAGCCAAAAAAACCCCTTTCCTCCCCAACTTGCTTTTTGGTCACAGTGTTTCATCACAGCAATAGAAACCCTAACTAAGACAATTAAGGAACTTGAACTCTGATTTTCTTGCTGTGGTGGCAGAGGGCTTTCCTGGTGTCCTGGCATGGCTTCCTCTTTAGGTCTGGGTGTAAACTTCATCTCCACACGCTTGGAGTGAAAGTCGTTTAGATTCATCGTGAGTCACTTAGCAGCATGAGCTGCTCTGGGATGAATTATCCGCACGACCCAGCCGGAATTTCCCCGAGGCCCTACAAACCACAGTGCAGATTGAAGGGGTTCAACTCTCCGACTTTCACAACTGAATTTAGGTTTCAGTTCTCTGAGAAGGGCAAACAGGTGTCCTTTCCAACAAAGGGCCATTTATCCACAAGGCCCTTACATTCAGGGTGGAGGGAGAGTCCAAACGAGCACAGAGGGCCTAAGTCAGCCTCACAGCATCTCAAGGACAAACCAGCAGCCCCTTCTGAGTCACGTCCAGCTTGTGCAGATGTGTCCAAAAACGATAAGACTAAGCCTCAGCCAATTAGAGATATACTAATGTAACTGCTGCTGATTAACCAGTTATGTAGCTGACCCTGAAACTCCCCTGAGTTGTGCTTAAAAAGGAGCCTGCCCATCCCTCTCCGGGACATCACCATTTTGTACAGGTGACCGACCCCACCTGCATGCTGGTATAATAAATGCTCTTTGATCTTGCATACTATTGGAGTCTGGGGTCTTCCTTCAGCATTTCCTTGGACCCTACAGAGATCACTCGAAAATATCACCCAGATTCAGATTTCTTTTTTTTTTTTTTTTTTTTTTTTTGGTTTTTCGAGACAGGGTTTCTCTGTGTAGCTTTGCGCCTTTCCTGGGACTCACTTGGTAGCCCATGCTGGCCTCGAACTCACAGAGATCCGCCTGGCTCTGCCTCCCGAGTGCTGGGATTAAAGGCGTGCGCCACCACCGCCCGGCAGATTCAGATTTCTTAAGGACCTTAATCTTGGAGCTGGAGATGTAGCTCATTTGATGGAGTATTTACATAAAATGCCTGGAGCCCTGACTTCAATCCCCAGACCTGCAGAATTAGACAGGGCAACCTTGGGTCTGAACGTCCCTCCATCTTGAAGGAGTTGGGGTGTAGCTTTGTAGGTCCCTGGGGGTGAACTAGTATACCAGAAGAGCACAATTTGTAATGTCCAGAGCATATATGTGATGACAGCTGAATTTTTAGGTGGGAAGCAGAAGACTATAAAACAGAACCCGAGAAGTGGAAGTCAGGCGACACAATTAAGTAAAACCCCCAGGGTGGTCCTGCGAAGCAGCTCTGTGAGTGAGGACTGCCAAGAAGGAAGCCAGCGAAAGGGCAGGAGCGTCATACAACTACATCTGAGAACCACATGCTCTCCGCTTCGGTTACTTAGAGAAGGGACACACGGGTTGAAGTCCTATGCTAGGTCACCGTGCTGTCAACTCATATTTTAACTGTAACCAAGTTTATAAAGTGTTTGTAAGGATCTTAGAAGTTACAGGTTTACAGCCGGGAACCCAGCAAGGTTAGGCTCAAAGGTCACCAGTGCCTAGTTTTAGAATTTTCATTTAAAATATCTCTCTCTCTCTCTCTCTCTCTCTCTCTCTTAAACTCTTAAATTGGTTTTTCAAGACAGAATTTCTCTGTGTAGCCTTGGCTGTCCTGGATCTCACTCTGTAGACCAGGCTGTCCTTGAACTCACGGAGAACCACCTGTCTCTGCCTACCGAGTGCTGGGATTAAAAGCATGCACCATCACCACTGGCTTAAATATCTCTCTTTAAAAAAGAAAAAATTAAAGCCAGGCAGTGGCGGCACACACCTTTAACCCCAGCACTTGGGAGACAGAGACAAGCAGATCTCTGAGTTCAAGGCCAGCCTGGTCTACAGGGTGAGTGCTAGGACAGCCAGGGCTACACAGAAAAACCCTCTCTTGAGAAAACAAACAAACAAAAAAAACCAAAAAATAAATTAAAAATAAATTAAAAAGGAATGCTGGAGACTGGAGATATGGTTCAGCAGAGGATCAGAAGAGATGGTTCTTTCAGAGGATCTGAGTTTAGTTCCCAGTACCCAGAGTCAGGTGGCTCACAATCTCAATGACCTCTTTGTGGGTACACACACACACACACACACACACACACACACACACACATACACACACACACACACACACACACATACACAAATAATCTGAAGAAAAAAGAACCTAAGTTATTTTTGTTGATTTTTGTGTTTTGTTTTTAAAGACAGGTCTCATGTAGCCCAAGTTGGCCTGAAATCCGTACTTCCTGGTCCTCCCGCCGCCTCTGCCTCCTGAGTGCTGGGACTGCTGCAGTGTGGATTGAAATGGGCACCAAGAAACTACTTTTGCTGAGAAGCATGGACTCCACACTTGAGCCCCTCCTCAACGGCCAGATCACTGCCTCTCTTCCTTTAATCCCCCTTCAAACTTGTGGGGCTTTTGGTTTGTTCTGTTGAGACAGGGTCCCCTGTCATGCAGGCTGGCCTTGAACTCACGATGTAGCCCAGGATAACCTTGATTTTCTGATCCTCCTGCTTCCACCTCCACAATGCTGGGATTGCAGGCCAGTGTCACCTCAACAGGTTGGATAGTTGAGAGTCAGGGATCCTGACTGGGCCCTTAAGTCCAGATCCTGAAGCTGACCCCAATGACAAGCACACCTGCACACTCCACCTACCAAAAGAACTAAGTTACAAATGACTCCACCAGGACTAGTTTGGGTGGGAATCCTACTTTCCACAAACCCAATTCTTTTTTTTTTTTAAATAGGAGCTCATTCAGACCCCATTTTCTTCTATAGACTTAAATGAAAACTATATGGAGCTGCCCTGAGGCCCAAGTTCCCTCCCCACACCCCACTTCCAGGAAAGGACTGTTTGCCTATTGTCTTAGTTAGTTAGGCTTCTGTTGCTGCGAAGAGACACCATGACCACGGCATCTCTTATAAAGGGAGATACTTAATTGGGGCTGGCTTACAGTGTTAGAGGTAGAATTCATTGTCTTCGTGGCAGGTAGCAAGGTAGCGTGCAGGCAGACATGGTGCTGGAGAGGTAGCTGAGAGTTCTACATCTTGATCTGCAGGCAGCAGAAGGAAACACTGTGTCCCACACTGGGCACAGACTGAGCATCTGAGGCCTCAAAGCCTGCCCCCACAGTAACACACTAACTCCAACAAGGCCACACCTCCTAATAGTACCACTCTCTATAGATTAAGCATTCAAACACATGAGTCTATGGGGGCCATACCTATTCAAACCACCACGCCTACCTTTTGTGGGGGAGAGATTAGACTGGCCCCTCCTCTACTTCTTCAATTTGGCCAAACTAAATCCATTGTCCATTATCAGTTTTTAGGGGGAAGTGGGGGTGGTGGTGAGACAGGCTTTCTCTGTATAGCCCTACCTGTCCTGGCACTCTCTTTGTAGACCAGGCTGGCCTTGAACTCAGAGATCCGCCTGCCTCTGCCTCCCAGAGCTGGGATTAAAAGCATGCATCACTACTACCCTAGACTGGACCCATCCATGATCAAGTTTTGTTTCCTAGTTTCTTTTAAAATATAAGAAAACCATGTGACAATTTTGACGACTCTTGGAACCAGGAACAACATTGTTGCTTTCTACAAGGGAGGTGCTGGGGCCACAAAGGCTGCTGCTGATCCAGGGGGTAGCCCAGACCCGTAGGGTTACAGAGTAGCCTCAAGTTACATGAAAGTACAAACCCACACCCTGTAGGCTTGGCACCCCTCACTTCTGACAAATAAGAGGATTTGCACTCTTACTGGAAACTCAGTATTTCTAAAGCTTTTGCCTATGTGGTCATTCTTAGAAATCCAAACTCAAAAGACAAATTCCCACAGGCACCTGCAGGTGTGTTGGCTTAGAGCCCCACTTGTAAATCCAGAAACCCAACACCTTCGGAAGGTTCAAGGTCATCTGGTTAAACTGCAAGACATTTGTTTAAAATATTCCTAATTTAAGACATTTTTCAAAGTGTTAATGTGCTGGTTCTGCATGCACCAGTACAGCATAAAGTTGTAGAAGGATTCTACAGTTCACAGTTCACAACCAATGACACAGAGACTTATTATTAACTATGAATGCTCGGCCTTAGCTTAGGCTTGTCCCACTAGCTCTTATAACTTAAATTAACCCATTTATATTAGTCTACATTTTGCCTCATGGCTTTTTACCTTTCTTTCATTATGTATGTCCGACTCTCTCCGTGTCTCCTTGACGTCTCTCTGTGCCTCAATTATCTCCTCTCCTTCCCCTGGCTGTGCCCGGAAGTTCTGCGTATCTCACAACATAAGGTCGATTAATTTAAGATAAAAACTCAACAGTCGATTACAGAGCAGCCAGGTAGCAGGGTTAAGCCTGCCCACTTTTCTGGGTTACTCAGAAAAAAAAAAAACCCACAACTCTTTTTTGCTTCATTTTATCTCTCTCTTGAGCAAATTTCCCTGACACTCTGGGCTTCCTCAGTCTCTGTGGCTCACTCCCTCACCAGCTCCACTATGTGACGACTTACAGTCAACCTGGCTGGGAACCCACCTTGGCCATAGCACAGTGGCTTCTCTTGGCATAAATCAGCACTGTATTTCTGATGCCTTCCTGTTAGAGAAACCAAGGTTCCCATCTCCACTGCCAAACGGGAAAGAAGAGTTCCATCCAGAGTAAAGCTCAGTGGCCGTGTGAAGTCTTCAGGAAGTAGGGAATTGGCACTGAGGCTCCTACAGAGCTGACCAGGGAAGCTCCCCCCTCTCAAGCGGCTCTAATTCTCAAGAGGGATTTTCTGGTAACCTATTCCACAGATTCAGAAACTGAGGGTGAGAGTGGGTACTAAGACCAAATGGCAGAGGGCTGCCCACCTCTAACCCAGAGGAGCCTCTCAGTTCCCAGGTGGCTTCATCACAAAAACAACATGTCTCAAGTCTCCATAAATCAGGGCCTGGACAGGCATTGGCCAACCATAGGCCGTACTCCTGGAACTGCTTGGCAGGGACATCAGCTCAGCTGGCTGCCAGGAGACTACAGGCCAGGGCTCAGTGCCAGCCTGGCCCCTGGACAAGGACAGCTTGGGTCCTAGTCTCCTTTGCTGTAAAATGAGACAGTTCATGCTCCAAGAGTGTCAAGACAGTCCTGGGCCCTGGGCAGACGGGCTTCTTTAAAGGTTTATTTTTATCATGTTTTAATTATGTGTATGTGTGAGAGAGAGAGAGAGTAGTACATGCATGCAAATGCACTGGCCCTTAGAGGCCAGAGGCATTGCATTGCCTGCAGCTGGAGTCGCAGGCAGTTGTGAGTCATTCCATATGAGTGCTGGGAACCAAATGTGACTCCTCTGTGAGAGCAATGTGCACTCTTAACCACTGCGCCATCTTCTCGGCCCCCGGATGAGGTATTTTAAAAGCTGGGTACTGTACACAGATGTCAACATTTACCCAGACTGAAGGTAACTGCTGGAAATGCATGGGCACCAACCGAAAAGGTGGAGGTGTTAGGTAGTTTCTGCTAACTCATAATACTCAATAGGGAAGCAGGATGACGAAGACAACTTTTTCAGGAAACTAATTATTGTAAACACAACCCTCTGCGGAGGCAAAAACTGTAACAGAAGTTCTTCTCAGTAGAGATTGGAACCCCAGGATGTGCTGAGACATGGCTTATAGAAATGACAGGATGGGGGGTATCCTTGGCAACCAACGCCACATCAGGCAAGACTGATGTTGCTCGTTATGCCTTCCCACAGCTAGCTGAGTATGAAGGTGACTCTCTTCTTAAAACGTGGAGAAGCCTTGCCCAACCACCATAGAGGTCAGAGTCAGGGTCTGGCTTGGAGCCAGATCTCGACAGCATCAGACGCTGGGCTAGTACCCAAGCCGTGGGGAAGCGGTTTGTGCAGCCACAACGGCCCTAGGTTTGAGTCTAGGCTCCTCCTCTCAGTGTGGGAGTGGCTGAATCTCAGTGCCCTGTGGAAATGGTGGCTTGGGCACCCTCTACACGGAGCCTGAGCAGTGATACCCAGAGCTGTCACCAGTATGTCCTCAGTGACTTCCATAGCATGCTGGAGAAAGAGAGAGGGAGGGTAACTACCCAGAGGAGGAGAGACACGGAGGCCAGAGTGAGCCTTCTGGGGCCCAGAGCAAGACACACACACACCTTGCAGAAGCCCAGCCAGGCTAATGGTTTTCTTGGTTTGTTTTTTTTTGTTTGTTTGTTTTTGTTTTTCAATGCAGGGTTTCTCTGTGTAGCCCAGGCTGTCTTAGAACTCACTCTGTAGACCAGGCCAGCCTCGAATTCAGAGATCCTCCTGCCCCTGTCTCCCTAGTGCTGAGATTAAAGGCATGCACCACCATTACCTGGCAAGATTGTAGTTTTAAATATTTAAATTTTATCCTTGTTAAGTTTGAGCCTTAAAAATTTGATTGTGCAGTGGTGGCGCACACCTTTAGTCCCAGCACTTGGGATGCAGAGGCAGGCGGATCTCTGTGAGTTTGAGGCCAGCCTGACTTACAGAGGGAGTTCCAGGACAGCCAGGACTACACAGAGAAACCCTGTCTCAAAAAAACCAGAAGAGCCAGGCGGTGGTGGCGCACGCCTTTAATCCCAGCACTCGGGAGGCAGAGCCAGGCAGATCTCTGTGAGTTCGAGGCCAGCCTGGGCTACCAAGTAAGTTCCAGGAAAGGCGCAAAGCTACACAGAGAAACCCTGTCTCGAAAAAAAAAAAAAAAAAAAAAAAAAAAAAGAAAAAAGAAAAGAAAAAAAAAACCCAAAAGAATAAAAATTGAATTGAAGATCCTTTAGCATCAAAATAAAACTTTAAACCATAAATACAGTTGACAGATTTATGAGAACCTTATTTTTCTGTTCCTTTCATAGTGAACCTTTATAGAATATCACAGTTTCTTGTATGACTCAGTTTATCCAAATAGCTAAAGCTTAACAAAGTTAATAAAGCCAGGTTTGAGGATTTAGCTCAGTGGTAGAGCGCTTGCCTAGCAAGCGCAAGGCCCTGGGTTCAGTCCTCAGCTCTGAAAAAAAAAAGTTAATAAAGACAAAGCGGTTAGACATACAGCTTTGAATCAGTTTCTACTAGCCTGACCAGACCTTAGAAAATAATCTTTATTTATCCAACATATATTGTTCCTTATCTAAAATTTTCTAGAAGCCTGGTGTTGAACACAGTGGTTAGACATACATCTCTAAGTCAGTTTCTGTTAACCTGAGTAGATCTTTATAATTTAGGAATTTATAAATCTTAATCATCAAATATACCTTATTCACCAAACTTTTTTATGTCCTGTTTTCCATGAACCTTGTTCATGGCTTTATTCTCCTCTGTTATTTTTTTGGTTTTGGTTTTGGTTTTTTGTTTTGTTTGGTTTGTTTTTTTTGGTTTTTTAAAACAAATTTTGTTTTTTGTTTGTTTGTTTGTTTGTTTGTTTAGATTTATTTATTATGTATACAGTGTTCTGTCTGCAGGCCAGAAGAGGGCACCAGATCTCATTACAGATGGTTGTGAGCCACCATGTGGTTGCTGGGAATTGAACTCAGGACCTCTGGAAGAACAGCCAGTGCTCTTAACCACTGAGCCATCTCTCCAGCCCTCTCATCTGTTATTTTTTACTCTCAAGACAAATATCATCATACAGCCAGGCAGCAATGGTGAACGCCTTTAATTGCAGCACTTGGGAGGCAGAGCCAAGCAGATCTCTGTGAGGCCAGCCTGGTCTACAGCAGGAGATCCAGGACAGGCACTAAAACTACACGGAGAAAACCAAAAACCAAAACCGAAACAAAACAAAAAAATCATCATACAAAACTCCATCCTAATCCAAAATATCTTGGAGGCCCTGCTGTTTCCTCCTTAGTCTGAAAAAAGGAGATATAAATGATAAGCAGAGGACTCAGTGGGACTAAGAAGTTTTATGGGTATTGCTTTATAGCACATGGCCATCTTAATCAAAATGGCATTGAAGTCACACGGCATGTCCTCTCTTTAGCATTAATAAAGATGGCTGCCAGCCACATGGTTGCTTCCATCCTGATGAAGTCATCCCCTTAGATGGCAGAGAGCCACATGGTTACTATTTACTCCAAAATGAGCCTGTCAGGCACACACCCTTTAAAAAAAAATCTATTTTCCTAAGCAAGAGTTGAATCCAAGTTACCTACAAGCACACTACGGATTTTTTTTAAATGATCAATTCCTTTTGTTACAAGCTTTAAGCTAACTTTTTTCTGTTACAGATTTTTCCAAAATTTTTTAAACTATACCCAATAAGTTTACAAAGCATGAGATACAGAAAGTTTACACAATATTTTTATAAATCTTGAGATAAAGTTTATATTTTAGCAAAAGTTTTAGAGATAGAAGAGAGAGGAATATTTAAAGAGTTAAATATTGGGGCTCAGGGAAAATGGGGAGGGACAACTATGGGGGACAGAGGGTTTGAGAACACTGGGAGAGCATGGCCCACAGAAGCAACTAAGCAAGGCTCATGGGGCTCACAGAGATTTGGGAGGAATGTTTAAACAAGCATGCTTGGGCCTAGAGAAGGAGAGCCATAACCAGCTCCAGAGCCAGCTCTATAAAGTAGAGCAGCATGTGACAATATTTAAATACTATCTGTTGTACCTGTGTCTCAAAACCCACAGAGACCACTAAGGAGCCAGTTTCCAATGCAAGCACACAAGGTCTTTTTATTGTCAGGTTTAAACCCGGACCACCACCCTATGCTCTGATGCAGTGGATGGAGGGAAATGTGGCGGTGGTGGTGGACTCAGGGGTAGGAGAATTTTTAAAGGAAAAAACAGCAAGTCGGGAGTTATATGCCTTGGCGTTTCAGGATTCGGTAAAGGGATATGGAGCAATGTGATTTTTTTGACACTATTGATTAAACTTTCTGTGCAAAACCACAACTTGCTGACAGGATATCATTTCTAGATATTTGGGTTGCCTTTTAGGGTGTGGGGAATTGGAGTTTCCTTTGGACATAATAATAAGGACAACCAGTCAGTTGGATCAGTGCCACCCTGGTGACCTCATTTTAACTTAGTTACTTCTGAAAAGGCTCTTTCTTCATGGAACATAGAGAGAGGCATATCATCTCAAACAGCAGAATAACATTCGTGTCTCAAACATGAATTGTTTATGTGATTCTAAAAGGTATCTTAAAGTAATATGTGTCTTAAACAACAAAGACATGGGAGGGGGGAGAAAAGTGCTAACAGGAGCTGGCTGTGAGCAGAAGCACTCAGGAGCCACCGACTGCCCTGGTCAGCTGGAGACCCTCATGGTTCCTTGTAACTGGAAGATTTCCTGTGTCCCACCTGGCCTGCAGCAGCTTAACCCATTTCTATTAATCTATGTTTTGCCACATGGCTGTGGCATTACTTGTCTGCTGGTGTGTTGCTCCATGGGCAGCAGGGTGACTTCTGCTCTGACTCCACCCTTCTTCATCATCTCTGGCTTCAGTTTGAATGTACCACCTAACCTTATCCTGCCTCGCCACTGGCCAAACAGCTTTATCAACCAATGAGAGCAACACACATTCACAGCATACAGAAAGACTATCCCACAGCACTTCCCGTTTTCTGGCTAATCAAAAGGGAAGGTTTTCATTTTAACATATTAAAATTATATATAACAAAACAGATACCAAGCAAGAATTATAGTTACAATATCTAGTCTATTTGTATTTGGCAAAATTAAAGAAAATATCATCTATCCTATTTTTGTGAGTCTAATGTTTTATATCTAATTTACCTTTTATCATAACTAAGGAAAACTATAATTTTAACTGTCTAGTCTTCAACTCCATCAAAGATCACAGAAGGATATAATGTTACCTGAGTAAACAGGAAGTGCATTGTAAGCAACTTCCAAAATTCTAGAAATGGCAGATACATCTGGCTGCCTGGACAGTCACCCAAAATTCCTCTGTAACATTGGGGCATCCATCTTCAGCCTACAGGCCTAGAGTCTCTGGCATATTTTTCAGTGAAGAAGGAAATTTGGAGGACCATTTCGCCTATTTTGGCAAAGTTCATCAGTCGCTTTTCTCTATGTCCTGCAGAATGTCTGGCAGTTTCTTTTGTGAACCTGAAGGGCCAGCTCACCCTGTTTTGGCGAAGTTCACTTTCCTATGGATCCTACATGTCCAGTTTATATAACATACTGTCAAGCAGTCCAGGTAAGAGCATTTTCTTGCCCAAATGGCAAGTTTGTAAGCAAACTCCATGAGTTTCTTTGATACCCATCATCCTCTTTGAAGTAATTGGTGCTGCCAGGAGCAGATGGACAATTTTCTCATTGTCCAGAAAAGTCTAAGTTCTTAAAACATTTTAAATGCCATATTCTGTAGGTCTTTAAAGTGTTTGAAGACTCACCTACCTAATTAAAATATATCTTTGTATACCTAGAAAACTTAACATGACTATAAATTTGATTATCATAGATGACTAATTATTAATCTGTATTACTTAATTATGCATTACAATTTTAAATGAGTTGCATAAACATAATACCTTAAACAAGAGCAGAAATAGACATACAGTATAACAAAATTGACCTTAAATTTGTATCAATAAACCAAATCCGGGGTTGGGGATTTAGCTCAGTGGTAGAGTGCTTGCCTAGCAAGCACACAGCCCTGGGTTTGGTCCTCAGCTCCAGGGGGGAAAATAAAAACAAAAAACTCAAATCCATATCAATGTAAAGTATTTTGAGATTAACAGTTGTTTCTTAGATCAAAGTAGATTCAGTAATCTATGGTTATGGTTTTTTTCCATCATTTCTATATCATATCCCCCTTTAAATAAAAACAAACATTTATAAACACTATTTGAAGAATTTGGGCATAGCTTCCCATACTACTTGCTGCTGATTGGAGGTACTAGTAATCTTATGGGGATCCTGGGAAAATTTAGAATTATTGTTAAATCTTGGCTGTAGTAGTCTGTAAGGCTGCATCATCTCAGCCAGTTGCCTTGAAGCTGTTCTGGATGTTGGATCATCTGAGCCTTGTTGATCAAACCATATTAGCCTAGAAGCAATCCACAGGTTCTCATCTTCTGTGGAAACAAAAGCAGAACCTCTTTTCCAAAGCAGCATATCCTTAGACCCAAATTTTGAAGTCAAGATACCTTTAAGATATATACGTTGGTTTAACTTAGCAGTCCCTATAATCAAATGTCTCTCTGAAGTTTAAAAAAAAAAAAAACCCAAAGACAACACAATAATATACAGTATCCAGACTCTCTGTGTATTTTCCATCTTTACATGGCTTATTATATTTTTTATTACTCTATTTCTTTTTTAAGGACTTTCTCTACCCTTTTTCTTTTCTCTCTCAAGCCTACATATATTTTTAAACATCTTGTAACCTGTTTAGAGGTTTGTTTGTTTTTTCATCTGAATCTGTCTTTATTGTCTATCTGTAATCCTTTTTTAACCAGGAAAGTTTTTAAACTGTTAATCTACGTGGCTGGGACGAAAGTGTGGCTTCGGCTGCTGGCTCCTCCCCACTCAGCTTTTCAACATGGCACAGGTAACAATGAGTCACACTTACCTCCCCAATTCTGGGAATTAGTATTAAATAGTGTGCAGCTGTGTTCTTAAGCCTGAGGCTGTGCTCTCAAGCCCACAGGCAGCAGCTGTGAGAAACCTCTCTGTACCACAGCCTGTGGGAGAGACTTTGGGAGACCACCATTTTGCTTAGCTCATGGCAGCTGGAGGCCAGCTCCATCTCACAGGTTGGGAGACACATCTCTGTGCTGCTGCTGCTGCTGGTATGAGACTGTGAGACCAGGAGGCCCAGTGTGGTTTCTTTTCTGTACGTTAAGAATCCTTTTTTGGGGGCTGGAGAGATGGCTCAGTGGTTAAGAGCACTGACTGTTCCTCCAGAGGTCCTGAGTTCAACTCCCAGCAATCACATGGTGGCTCTCAACCATCTGTAATGAGATCTGGCTCTTATAATAAATAGCTAAATCTTAAAAATAAAAAAAATAAAAAAAAAAGAATCCTTTTTAAGGGGTTGGGGATTTAGCTCAGTGGTAGAGTGCTTGCCTAGCAAGTGCAAGGCCCTGGGTTTGGTCCTCAGCTCTGGAAAAAAACAAAGAAGAATCCTTTTTAAGCTTTATCAGGTCTTTGTGGATTAATGCCCAGTGGTGAGCACCTTTCTTCATCTCTGTCTTCAGTTTGAACATACCGCTTAGCCTTATTCTGCCTCGCCATTGGCCAAACAGCTTTATTTATCAACCGATGAGAGCAACACATATTCACAGCATACAGAAAGACCATCCCCCAGCACTTCCCTTCTTCCATGCCACTGCCACCCTTGAGACTCAGCCTCTGCTGCCTCCTGGGGATGAGTCAAAGGAACTGGGGACCTGGAAGCAAAGCGAAGACAAGAATACTAACAGTAACAACAGCAAACAAAGGAGTGTTTCAACCACCCCCACCCCAGGGAACTCCCTGCCTAAGGGAGAGCCACATCCCTCCAACCCAGGAAGTCAGTGGTGATGTGACAACAGCTAATATTTAATGGAGGCTCTCAATGCAGCCCCAAGAGAATGTCTGTGGGTGTCACAGATGAGGGTACTCAGGTTTCACAGGGTGGGACTGACCTATAGAGCTTGTTTGCTCAGTGGTCACACTCCTCTCCCCCCCCCACAACCCCTACCCCCATAACAACTGAAATGAAAGCTAAGAGTAGGAAGGGTCACCCACCTGCCACCTCCCTGCCTCCGGGTATTTTGGCTAGAGAGGCTACTAGTTGAATAGGAGGTGCTGGGGCTTAAGCCCCCACAGGGCAAGGCTGGCCCGGACCACCCCCAAACACGGGACCAAGGCTGACTCCTAGTGGGTGAGCAGGAGGCCAGTGTGTGCATGGAGCCCTTTCCAGGCTCTTCCTTCCCAGGGTCTGTATGTACTCTCTTGGCTTTGTGTGCAAAATGGCCAGATTCCTACACGCCTCCCTCTCTATTTCCTGGCCTTTAACTGTGGCCTGTTGTTTGGACTCTGCAGAAACAAGGATCTGAATTCCTACCCTGCAGCCCTTCAGAATTGGGAGGTCACGTGAGAAGGAGAGAGGGGGACCCCAACTCTGTCCCTGGCAAGAGGCCTGAGCACACAGCATCCCTCCTCATTCCAGACTTTCTTAGCACACTGTGGCATGAAGGTGGCTGACTGTGGCAGAGGAAGGCCCTCCCTGGGGCCCAGCAGGGTAAAGTGAGCATGCTGGGAGCCCTACAAAGCTAGGTATCTATAATTGAGTTCTCATTAATAACACAGCAGGCGACCTGCAGAGAGCAACACTTGCCCACCGTGACCTGCCAGTGTTTATTTTAGAATCCAAGTAACCAAGAGGTCACGGTCCCAATAAAATCTCCAAATGCTTGTTATGACGGAGATGGAGTTTGCGTTCGGAAGCTTCCTGTAGACCAATGGCCTGCAAAACCTGGCACCCCTCTGCTTCTCCAGACAGCAAATACCTGGGCTTGACTGGTTGTTTGTCTGGTTTCCCCTGCTGTAATCAATGGAGCTCAGGCAGGTGCCAGCTTGTGTGCCCTACTGAAGACCAGTCCTTCCAAGGCCCTGGATTCGTGCCTCACCCCGTGCTTGCAGTCACTGAGCATTAAGCTGGCCCTGGAGCCAGACCCCTCCCAGCAAGGCTCAGCTGCCTTAAGAGATCCCATACCTCAGACCGTCTGATAAGCAGACAGGTCAGAGCCTGCACATTCCCATTGTCCTGGGGTTGGTGAACGTCACCCTGACCGAATGGTTAGGAAGAGTTCTGGGGTGCTCTCCACCCACCTGCCTCCTTCCCTATCTGCACAGTCCCCGTCAGCAGTCACTGAGAGGTTAAATGTCTCCCTTCCCCAGGGCCAGGCTAGAATTTATGTACACTTTGAAGAACAGTTTTGGGATGGTGTTACAACTTATTACAAATTAATCAAAATTAAACTTACTCGGGGAATGTTCAAAACCCTTGGAGACTATTTTGCAGCAATTTAAAAACAATCTCATGGCGCTGCAATGCTAATTATAAATAATTATCTACTGAGAGAATCCACACTGTCCTACTGGTTTGAATTTCTGTGGGTGCCCACAATTAGAAGTTGGAATCTCCAGACATCTGCTAAAAGGGTGCCAGCCAACCTCAGTCTCCCCACTGGTCCCCACCCCTGTAAGTGATAAAAACTTACAACTCCATCCTTTTTGTTTACCTCAGCAGATTCTTTGCCTCCCCACCGCCCCTCTGCCCCCACCCCTGGGTTCTTGTTTCATCTGACTGGCTAGGAAGCAGTGGACACCTTCCTTAGATCTGTAATCTGTCACCGACATGGGCCAGAATTTACATCCTGGTCCCCGAGCTGACTGTGTTTCTACTGGCAGGTTCCTTCACCTCTCTGGCCCTCAGTTTCCTCTCTTCAGATGGAAAAAATCATAGTGTCTATGTCTTAGCCGTGTGCTGAGGTGGGGGATGAGCACTTGACACGCCCGTGCTTAGCCCCTGCTGTGCCGGAAGCTCTTAGGATAACTAACCACCAGGCCTGGGTGAGGCTGGCCTTGGGCTCTGCCTGTGTGGTCAGGGGTTGCTCTGTGATCTCAATGACTTACTCATCCAACTCTGAGGCTGTGGTCTCCATGCCAGTCCAACAGCAAGACCACAGAGCAGCCATGTGTAACTGACAAGCATGGAGGAAGGGGTGTCCTCTGGGTAGCTCAGGTGCGAGAGCCACTGTGATAAAGGGTTCACTTTAAAGAACAATGAAAATGAACTCAGGTCACAGTGAAATGAGGAAAACGTGTTTGCTAAAACCCGACCAGACCTCAGACTAAAATTGGGGAATTGAGGTCAGCCTGACCCTCCAACACGCCTAGTAGTTAGAGGAACCACACATTACTCATCTGTCATTGTCCTGCTTCTGCACCCACAAGGTATCCTCTTCCCCTCCTTGACCAAACAGTGACCGCCAATGCATCTGTGTCGGCGCCAAGTACCCAGCTCGTAGTCTTTGCTTTTATAACGCCCCTGCTCGCTCAGCTCAGGGACTGCCTCTGGACTTGTAGTCACAGGAGTGTGTGTGTGCCCCCAGCCAGGTCTGTGGGGGTCAATAAAACCTCCAAACTCATAAAGAGCTCGCCCTGGTCTCCTCTTGAGTGAGAACAGCTGGTCATAACAACAGGTTGTGTAAGAAGAAAAGCGAACTGAAGAGTCTGCCTGTCTCCTCCAAATGGATCGGGGACGGTTCAAAGCCCCTTCACATTCTACCACAATTTGTTCTGGTTTGATGTTGCCATTGTGTGGGGTGGGGTCTCCTGGAACCATGGATTTGAGCTCCTCGTCCCTTATCTTCACCTCCCAAGTGCTGGGGGTACAGGTGTGTGCCACTACACCTGCTTTAATCCGTGCTGAGGATGGAACCCAGGTCCACTCTGAAACCAAGCCGCATCACCAGCCACTGGCCCCTTGCTGCGGCTGCTGCTTCAGGCTGCTTGGTCTTAGCTTGACAGAAAAACAGCACAGCTTCCTGCAAGGACCTCCTGCCATAACCTCAGTGCCCAGAGAATGTCTCCTGTCATAACAGAAATCATGTCAGAAACAGGGTTTGTTTTCCAGAACTTCGGGTGCAAAGAATGTATATATGCAAATTACCTCCAGCTAAATGAGATCAGGGTTATTACCTGTTTAATACTTTCTTTCTTAAAGAACATTAATTTAATTAAGTCACTTGTAGAATTAGAGGAGTCCCAGTAGAAGTGAGAAGTGCGCATTTCCCCCACAGTCCAAATTTGTCCAGGGCTTGTATTACAAACACATTTTTAAAAATTGCAGTATTAAGGGGACTGGAGAGATGGCTCAGTGGTTAAGAGCACTGGCTGCTCTTACAGAGGACTGGTGTTTAATTCCCAGCACCCACATGGCAGCTCCCAACTGTCTGTAATTCCAGTTCCAGAGTAGCCAACACCCTCACACAGACATATATGCAGGCAAAACAATACACATAAATAAAAAAATTAATTGGGCTGGGAGGTGGTAGTGCATGCATTTAATCCCAGCACTCAGGAGGCAGAGCCAAGTGGATCTCTGTGAGTTTGAGGCCAGCCTGGGCTACAGAGCAAGTTTCAGGACAGCCAGGGCTATACAGAGAAACCCTGTCTCGAAAAACCAAAAAAAAAAAAAAATTAATTGGTTGATTAATTTTAAAAATTGCAGTATTGGAGATTGATTATGAGACCTCATGCATGCCAGGCAAGTGCTCTACCATGGATCTACATACCATCCCCAGCCCTTTTTTAATTTTTCATTTTGGGACAGTCTCTGCCTAGGCTGGCCTTGAACACAATCTAGCTCAGGGTGCTCTAAGAGACCCAAACAGAAATAATCTACCTTGCAAGTTAATGGGAGACCAAAACAGGAAAAATAGACCTTGCAGGTTAAGGGTTCTGTTTGCAGTTAAGACAGTAAAGAATAAGTTCCTGTTTGTACTGTGTTAAGTCTTGCAAGTCAAGGTTTTTATCTGTAATGAAGAAAATGTTTCTGTTTGTCCTGCGTCAAATCCTGGTTAAAGAGTAAGTTTCTTCTTGTCCTATGTTAAGTCTTGCAAGTTAGTTTCTACTTGTAATTAAGAAGTTCCTGTTTGCCCTGGGATAAAGTCCTAATTAAAGCATAAGTCCGTTTGTCCTGTACTAAGTCCTTGCAAAGTAAGTTTTCTATTTGTAAGTAGGAGTAAGTTCCTGTTTCTTAGATCTGCTTGGAACCGCTAGGGACCCCATTCACATGACATCCATCCTTGCCCCTGTTCCCGCCCTTCCATTATATCTTCCTAACAATGTATAACGGCCAACTCTCTCCACCCTGTGAACATCTTATCTCTCCTGTGAAAGGGACTCGAAGAGGCCAGCAGCTGCTGCTCTCTCTCAAATCCCAACTTGGGGTGAGACAACCGACTGGCCAGTTCCAGGTGCACCCCAAAACACAGCTTGCTTTAATTGGACAATAGTGATCAATTTGGTCTTTTCTCCTCCAATTCTCAGTTCTAGAGTAGGGATTCCAGGCCTGCCCACTAGACCTGGGAAACCTGGATTGTTTGGGATGGGATGGAGGAGGACTGAGGACTTTGCCTTAACCCAGGTGCAGAAATCACTGTGTCTACAAGGCCCTCTTCCTAGGGATGCTGCTCACCTGCCATGGTGGCTCTGATGGTGCCTACTGGAGGAAAAAGGCTCTGATGTCCCTGCCTGGGTCCTGGCCAAGCCTAGTGAGGAGGTCAGCTGTTTCCGGGGTTGGCCAACAGGCAGAAGAACATCCCAAGACCTCCCCCAAAGGCGCCATCTCAGTGGGGACATGGTTTCAGACTGCAGACCCCCTCCCTGTTTCAAGTTGATCTTAGATCTGGCCACATCTGCAGGTACTGAAGGTAGGCCCACCATGCACACCACAGCAGCTGACAAGCAGGATTAAGCCTTCCTGGGGCTGGGCCTGCCTTCACTAGGTACAAGTAACATGGGTGCTCTGGGGAAAGGCAGAACACATGAGGGCCAGAAACCCCAAGGATGACTAAGAGTAAGGGGGACTGACTCGTCCTCTGCTCTTGGCTCTTCGCCAAGCATCTTTGTGTTAGCTCCATGATGCTGTGAGTGAGGTAGAGAAACTTCACTCATGGTTCTAGAGGCAGGAAGCCCAAGAGTATCATTCCACCTACAGCACAGGCCAACAGCCATGAGCACCTGCACAGCACAGACCCTCCCCATGGCTCCAGCCTGGCACGTGCTTTCGGGGCCCCGCCCACTTGCGTTTGCAGCTGTCTCGGTCTCTGTCCATCAGTGTAAAAACCATGTGACAGGAAACACAGCACTCGGGCCTACAATGAGGGATTCCCAGACCCTGGTAGGGCATTCTCTGGGACTAGGCCAGAAGACTACATGCCTTGGGAACCCAGATAGGCCTGGGAGGACAGTCACCTAGCAATGTTGGCACCCAAGAGCTGGCTGCAACCAAGAGCTTCTTGCAGAGTCAAGGATGCCCGTGGGACTTGAGTACCTCTGTCGTCCTTGGAGGAACTGATCTCAAAGGAATGCATGGAACAACACACCTAGCAGGTACTTGAAGCCAGGGAACCACACCTCTAGGGTCCATCCATTCCCACCAACAGCAGTGTGGAGGTATGGGGGATGGTCATCAGGTGACTGGGGCAGGAACTTCAGGCAGATGAACACCCCTCTCAGGGCTCTCAGGATAGGACCAGTCACTGCCCGAGAGCATTCTCACGAAGTCTAACACTTGTCCTCCCTCTATTTAGAGAGAGCTGAGGAAGCCCTGAGTGAGTGAAGTCCTGAGTGAATGTATAGTTTGGCATGGACACAGTCATGTCAAGGACTCCAAGACCCTGGACCCATGGGACAATTGGCAAAGTTATTACCCAAATGGCCCAGGCTCAAGAGAAATGGTAAAGCTATTCTCAAGAATCTGTCTGGGTGGATGGTGGTGGCGCACACCTTTAATCCCAGCCCTCGGGAGGCAGAGACAGGCAGATCTCTGAGTTCGAGGCTAGCCTGGGCTACAGATTGAGTTCCAGGAAAGGCTACAAAGCTACACAGAGAAAGAGACCCTGTCTCAAACAAACAAACAAACAAACTAACTAACTAAAAAGAGTCTGAGTCTGTTTCTGGACAATTGATCAGTGTAAGCAAGGACTATCAGCTGAGGCTTCCTCCTTTACAGCCCGAGACTGCTGGCCTACAGAGACTTCCAGCGGAGCCTAGCTAATGCCTTCCCTGTGCTATACCTAATAAACACACCCAGGTTCTGGGCTTTGGCAGTTGGGTTAGCATGAGAGAATCCTACCTGATGCCAGCTTCACTGTACATTTGTCTGGGCGTCTGTCCTTCCTTCATTCCATCACTGCCCCTAGCCAGGCTTCCAGGACACAACCTGCATAGGACCTGGCGCACGCTGCTCACCACACTCACCCTGCCCCCATCGATGGCTCTGGCCACACTGTGGTGCAGCCAGGGAACCCATGTTGGGCACTGGTCATGCTGCATTACCCTTGCAGCAGCCAAAGTCATGAGCCACATAAACCTCTCCACTTCACGAATGACCCAGCACAACGGCTCATATTGATTTATCTATCTGACAGGACCTAAAATCACCTGGGAGACAGGCTTCTGGGTGCGCCAGGCGGAGAGTATCAAGACTAAGTTAATTGAGATGCTAATCATGGGTGGCATTATCCCATGGGCTGGGTTCCAGGACTAAATAAAAACAGAGAAAGCAAGCGGAACATCAGCATTCCTCTCTCTCTCTCTCTCTCTCTCTCTCTCTCTCTCTCTCTCTCTCTCTCTCTCTCTCCAGCAACGGACTAGAGCCTCAAATAAACCCTTCCTTTGGTTTCTTTTGTTGGGGTACGGTACTTTGTCACAGCAACAGAAAAGTAGCTAACAGACCCCAGTGCCGGGTATCTTCTTATAAGGACACACGACAGACTGAGACCTGCCATGCTGTGCTTCCAAGGATGGACCAGGAGGCGGCTCCCACCTTGAGCAGTGGTGCATGCCCTGCAGGAACAGGAGTGTGTGTGTCCCTACTGTTCAGTGCCCCATGCTGTTCCTTCCGCTGTAGATGCCCGCGTGGGACTGCTCCGATAGGTCTACAGTGGCTTTTTTGAGAAACTGCCACACTTTTCCCACAGTGGCTGTGATTCATTTTTGATAACATTTTTTTTTTGCAAAAGATCTTCTAAAAGGAAAAGTAGTACAGACAGCAGGGATAGCCACTTGGCCTGCAGAGTGTGGAAGGGCTGGTCCTTTTTGACCCCATGGTTAGCTATGACCATTAGCTTCACCCTTATTCCGGGACTCTCACCCTTGGTACTGACACGAGGGTTCAACTATGCAAAGCCCTGCACATTGGGGGAGTCTGTTCCTAACCCCCCCAGCTTAGCTCCTTCACCTCTGAAGTGGCTCCCCGACAATGTATGGAGGACCCTGGTTTCCCCTGTGGTCTCAGTGTAAATAATAATCTGCTTGCATTCTCTGTGTGCCTGTGGTCCTTAGTCTATATCTGAACCAGTTTGGGGTGGGGAGACCCCGGCCACTGATCTGTACCATCAAGAGTCTTCTGCAGTTAGTACCGCCACAGAGGCCGGCCTCCCCTGCAGCGAGTCCCAGTGCTGACACAGTCAGCTTTGGTGTCTACACTACCTGCAGAGCCAAAGCTAAGCCAGAAAAGCTCCTGCCATGCTTTTTCTGTGATTTGAATTGAAATCCAAGGGCTCATGTTCTGGAAGCTTAGCCTTCAGTGTGGATGTCTTAGTGAGGGTGTCTATTGCTGTGAAGACACATGACCACGGCAACACTTATAAAGGAGAACATTTCGTTGAGGTGGCAACTTAAGGTTTCAGAGGTTCAGTCCATTACCATCATGGTGGGACATGGCAGCATGCAGGCTGACACGGTGCTGGAGAGGTAGGCAACAGGAAGTGGTCTGAGACACTGGGTGTGGCTTGGGTATATATGAGACCTCAAAGCCTGCCTCTACAGTGACATACTTCCTCCAACAAGGCCACACCCACTTCAACAAAGCCACACCTCCTAACACCATAACAACATCTACTGCATCAAATAAAGTTGTGTGTTTTGATGGTCCACAGGAATGAGGGGGTACAGTTGACTGGGGGAGAGGGGCACTTGATGCACACTTGGTGTGGTGCTATTACTGCTTCTCTGCAAGCCTCTGGCCACAACCATTCTTGGGCAGAGATATTCCAGGGTGGAGAAACTGGGACTGACTGATTCACTGGGGAAGTGACTGCCATGGACTAGGGATGGGGCTACAGCAACCAGCAACCAGGCCAAGTCCCCTACACCCTAGAGCTGATGTCCTGTCATGAAAGGGGACCAGTCAGCATACAGGATCAAAGATAAAGGGAAAAGAGCACAGGAGAGCGCTGAGGACTAGAGAAAGGTGTCTGCTGAGGTGCGGAGTGCCCGGGTACAAAGGCATGGTGGGGTCAAAGCGCCGTGGGTAACCACTGAGATAGTTGGTTCTGGGGGCCTGGGTGGCGGCAGGGGGTGGGGGGGGGCTTTGTTCTTTACTGGGAGTGAACTGGGAGCAGCTGGAGGGTCTGAGTAAGAGAAAGACAGCGGTTTACCATCTGGAGAGGCCAGCCTTACCTGTTCCTCCTCCAGTCAAGGCCTGCTGAGAACACAGCCAGCCGTGGGACTGTCCACACAGGCCAGTCGGAGGTGGGAGGTCACGCCTTCCTCGAAGGAAAGATGAGGCATGGTGCCTTTCCGGGAACTTGCTTTGTAGACCAGGCTGGCCTCGAAACTCACAGAGATCCGCCTGGCTCTGCCTCCCGAGTGCTGGGATTAAAGGCGTGCGCCACCACCGCCCAGTGGACATAGGGTTTCTATCTGTGATGATGACACTGTTGATAAAATGGCTTCTTGGGGCAGAACAGAGGACTCTGGGACTCTACTGGAACACATTACAAACATGGATGATGGGGTGGCATGTGATTTATGTTTCAACATGAAGGGAGATGTAAAGCGAGGGTGCATTAGTGGTTTTAGCTGTCAGGTCAGAACCAGGGATCCTCACACACTCCGTGAATATTGCTGCCATAAGGAGCAGACTTCAGCAGCTCAGGGGTTGAGGGGGATCTACGGAGTCAGTGAAATAATCACTCGACTTGACTTTTCTATCTGAGGGAGTAAAACTTAACTCTCTGGGGCTGGTGAAAAAGGGAAAAAATGCACACGCACACTTTAGGGTCTCTCCATCATCTTCTTTCCTCTCTTTATTTCTTTTCTTACCTCTATTCAGGTGTATCCCTTCTGTCCCTTTCTTGACGTCTTCCTTCTAACTAACTTCTTTTTTCCCTTACAGCTTATATACCCCAGCAACATCTTCCAAGTGGTATAAAAATTACAATGTGGTTACAATCTATTTTTAAGTGAATGGTTACAATGACTACAAGTAAAAAACAATGTGTTTTCCATTTCCCTTGCATGATTAAACATTTTACATATTACAGGTGAAAAACAAACTATCTCTAAGAACTCACATACACTCAAGTCCAAGCAACTTGTTATAGATTAACAGAGTGTAAGCAAGCAAGAGATTTTTCTCAGCCAGTTCTTTTACTGGCAGGCTACATTTGTGGTTACAAAGAAAGGATCAATCACTTTATTATTTATCTTAAATGGTAATCATAAAAAATCTTAAAAGAATCACAAATCTAAACTTTAATATATGAAAAACAACCAGTCTATTTTAAATCTTTTGGTGCACACCCACTCATCAACAGTTTGGGGTTTGTTTATTTGTTTGTTTTTGGTTTTCGAGACAAGAGTTTCTCTGTGTAGCTTTGGAGCCTGTCCTGGAACTTGCTCTGTAGACCAGGGTTTGCTGAGTTTGTTGAGGCCAGGCTGGCCTCAAACTCACAAAGATCTGCTTGCCTCCTTAGTACTAGGATTAAAGGTGTGTGCCACCATCTCCCAACTTCATCAACAGTTTTTTTATATCAGGAAGACGAGGGCAGAAATAGGTACAAGAAATTAATCATGACCTCTGATCACCAACCATCCTAGCAAGAAAGGTACGTCAGCCAGCAATAGCCAGGCTGCCCTTGTTTCTTGACCTCAGCGAGTCCCTCACTCAACAATGTGCCTTTCTAAACTTTAAATTGTTCCCGAAGATTTTCTACCTCAAAGCCATTAATAAAAAAACACCTTAACCTAACATTACTAACAATTCTGCATGTCTAAATTCTTTCTAAGGGTGGTGGTTGAATCATTAATCTGCTCCAGCAGCAATGCTTGGAAAAAGTAAATTACTATTATTTTAACTACCAAGTAACACTGCCCAGTGAGGTGCTAGAAACCTCCTGAGCATTTTCATACAACCCATAGATTATTGAGGCCATAAAGGCAACAATCAGTGCTATGCTCAGTAACAGCAGGAGGTCCCCGGGACACATAGTTCTCTGGGCTTTGCCTCTCCAAGGCTCACTCAGGCGTGCCTTTGCCAACCACCCATCGTGTTCCATGATGCCTTGGTCCCCTGGCATAGCCCTTTACATATAAACATGTCATCTCTGTCTCAGCCTGCACCCTTGGCCAAGATGTCAGAGTCCCAGCATGACTCGCTGCTCTGGGTCCCCAAGAGACACTGCACGGGACCACTGTCTGCAGACCTCTCTTGTACTTCAAGTCTGACTGGAAATGAACAGAACCCTCTATGGCTGCCATAAGCCAGAACTTCCGGTTTTATTCTGCCCCTTCTGATAGGGTAGGCTTAGGACATCAGGTGTCAAGGACGCTGGGATGCTTCTGAGCTGTTCCCCAGATTACTGTGTGGTTGAGGAATCCTGACTAGTTTAGCATGCTTCCCTGGTTCCTCCGAGGAAACGGGGTCTATTTAAAGCCAAGGTTGAGTTTTTTGTCCTTAACTGGAGAGCAGCTGTGAGGAGTGCCTGCTTCTGAGAGTAATTTGGGAGTCTGAGCCCTGGCCAGGCCCATGGGCTGAGGCAGAGATGGGATGATTTCCAAGCATAAGGATCCTTGGCTTTATGGGCAGCTTAGATCACTGAAATGTGCCCCTGATTTAAAACTAGCTTCATTTTGAGATGTAATTGTTTAAGTTCCCTGTGGTAAGATGTGGTGCCAGTGCTGGGATGTGGCTAAAATCATGGGCCCTGGGCTGTTGACAGGGACCTAGAAGATGAGATCCCCTCACCAGGAGCTTATGTCTTCCTCCCCTGGGTGTGTTGATGAGCCAGTCCTAAGCAGATCTCCACACCCCTAACCACCTACAGCTAGCTAGAGATGCTGTTTGGGAAGGTTGTGGAATCTTTAGGAGGTGGAGTCTCACTGAAGGAAGTGGGTCACTGGAGGCAGGCCATCAGACCTTATAGCCCAACCCACTTCCTGTTCACATTCCGCTTCCTGAGGGCAGATAAAATAGGAGCAGGTAACTTCCTGCTCCTACCACGTTTTCCCCGCCATGATGGACTGTGCCTCACTGGAACTGTGAGCTAAAATAAGCCTTCTCTCCCTTAAGTTGTTTTTATCAGGTTATTTTATCACAGCAATGTGAAAATAAGTAAGAGGGTGTGCTTGACGTTGAGACTGCCATCGGGCACCACAGCCAGCTCCCTTCCATTTGAATGGGACACACCTGCTCAGTTCAGCAGATCATTAGTCTTTCTCAGGGCCTGACTCCCATGCCTGATGGGCAGAAGCGAAGAGAGCCAACACTTATTTAGGCTTATTTCAGAGGAGCGGTGATAGGGCCTGGCTGGTCCCTGAGTTGGTCAGCTGGGCCCACAGTGGCCTAGCCACCCCTCTTGTGACTTGGTCCTCAGAGAGCTCAAGTGCTTCTTCTTCTTCTTCTTCTTCTTCTTCTTCTTCTTCTTCTTCTTCTTCTTCTTCTTCTTCTTCTCTTTCTCCTTCTCCTTCTCCTTCTCCTTCTCCTTCTCCCTCCTCCTCCTCCTCCTCTCTTCTTCCTCCTCCTCCTTCTCCTTCCTCTTCCTCTTCCTCCTTCTCCCCTTCTTCTTTTATTAATTATTTATTTTGTTTTTTTGAGACAATGTTTCTCTGTGTAGCCCTGGCTGTCCTGGATTTCACTCTGTAAATCAGGCTGTCCTTGAACTCATAGAGATCCACCTGTCTCTGCCTCCCAAGTACTGAGATTAAAAGGCTTGTACCACCACCAGGACCATGGCAACACTTATAAAGAAAAACATTTAATTGGGGCTGGCTTACAGTTAAGAGGTTTAGTCCTTTATCATCAAGGCAGGAAACATGGAGGCATGCAGGCAGACATGGTGCTGGAGAAAAAGCTGAGACTTCTACATCTTGATCTGCAGGCAGTAGAAGACTGTGTGCCACACTGGGCATAGCTTGAGGATAGGAGTCCTCAAAGCCCGCTCCCACAGTGGCACTCTTCCTCCAGCAAGGCCACAGCTCCTAATAGTGCCACTCCCTTTGGGGGCTAAGCATTCAACACATGAGTCTATGGGGGCCATACCTATTCAAACCACCACACCATCCCTAATACATTACAGCTGGATCTCATGGAGGCATTTCTTCAGCTGAGGATCCTTCTTCTCTGATGACTCAGGCTGTGTCAAGTTGACACAAATCCAGCCAGTACAATCTGTGTTCAGACCTCAAAATGCTCAGTCTAACCCATTGAGTTTATCTGTGACTCCCCAAAGGCTAGAAACCTGCTCACCCCAGAATTTGGTGCACAAAAAATTTATGTGGAAAGCAGCTGTGCACATCTGAAGTGGACAGGAATATAATCTGGATGAACTTTGACACAGCCATCAAAAGTATCAGCACTACATTTCCTTGACACAAAATCTTCCCTGATAAGACAGTGTTAAAGTGTAGGAGCTTGCTCAACCCCAGACAAAGAACTATAGGCAACTAAGGATGCTGAGAGCTGGAGAAATAGTCTTCCCCAGAGGAGAAAGAGCACACCAACTGGTTATCCAATACCGACTGGTCAGCCCCGAACACATAACATAAAAGTAATAGTATATAGACTAGACAGATTAAATTTATGTATTTGGGAATATATACGTGCATGCACACATATGTATGTGTGTGTGTGTGTGTGTGTGTGTGTGTGTGTGTGTGTGCATAAAAACAAAGCAAAAGAAAGAGAGCAAAGGGGTACACAGGAGGGCTCAAAGAGAGGAAAGGGGATGTGGAAATAAGTAATTATATTATAATCTCAAAATATAAATAATTATTAAAAATAAGTAAATAGATGAAGAGGCCGTGCTCAGTGGTTGACTTAAACTCCTCTACATCTGTGTAAGTGCATGCTGTGATACTTGTAACCAAATCACCCCAGGAGCACGTTTTTCAGAATGCATTCCAGTTGTTAAGTGCCTGATGTTTCTGCCCATTCTGAACATAAAATCTAGTCACGATTTTAGAGATTTTAAAAAAGGAGTGTGGGAATAGGAAAGATGGTCAATCAGTAAAGTGCTCATCGCACAAGCGTAAGGACCTGAGTTTGAGCCTCAGAACCCACATAGAAGCTGGGTGTGGTGCGTAGTACATGCTTGCAGTCCTACACTCGGGGGCAGAAACAGGGGCTCACTGGCCAGCCTGAGAGCTCTAGGGACCGTTGGAGACCCTGTCTCAAAAGGTAGGCTAAGGTAGAGAGGCTGGAGAGATGGCTCCGTGGTTAAGAGCTCTAGCTGCTCTTCCAGGGGATCCAGGTTCAATTCCCAGCACCCACATGATAGCTCACAACCATCTACAACTCCAGTTTCAGGGGAACTGAAACCCTCTTCTGGCCTCTATTGGCACCAGGTATACATGTGGTGCACAGACATACACGTAATCAAAACACCCGTACACACAACCTAAAAGTAAATTAAAATTTAAAAAGTAAGGTGGAGGGCCGGCAAGATGGCTGAACAGGTAAAGAAAAGCCTTTGTAGCCAAGCCTGACAACCCGAGTTCAACCCTCGGAAGCCACATGGTTGAAAGACAGAACCTATACCTGCCAGCTGTCCTCTGCCACATGCACATTGTGTCACTTTGCCCCACTCCAAGCAAATAAATATAATGGGATTTTTAAAAATAAGGTGGAGAGCAACAGAGGAAGACACCTCACGTCAACCTCTGGCTTACACACACACACACACACACACACACACACACACACACACGCATGCATGCATACCCACGCTATAATTTGTAAACTATTGTTACATCAATATAAAAATACCACAGAGGGCCAGATGGTGGTGGCGCATGCCTTTAATCCCAGCACTCGGGAGGCAGAGGCAGGTGGATCTCTGTGAGTTCCAGGCCAGCCTGGGCTACAAAGCAAGTTCTAGGAAAGGTACAAAGCTACACAGAAAAATCCTGTCTTGAAAAAACAAAAACAAACAAACAAACAAAAATACCACAGGGAGTATCAGTCAAAACTATCAGGTGTGTTCATGTAGTGAGACTAGTCTAAGTCTCCTGATAGTGTAGTTTTCTGACTTCTTCTCATTTTATTTAATTTAAAAAAATGGATTCCCCAAAGCTGGCATCCCAGTTATCCTGTGAGAGTCAGCTCCTGACATGCAGCCTTTGTATCCTGCACAGCTATACCACGTGTGGAGGATGACTCTGCTCCCCGGTGACAGGGTGGTAATTAGCACCCAGAAGGTAATAAATGGCAGTTACTAATCCTGGCCCCAGCCTTCATCTCCCACCCACCTTGCGGTTAAGTGAGTATCAGGCAGTAGATGAGAAGGCCTGTGGGGACTGGAGGCCAGACTAGAAGCCGGGACTCACAGAGAACAGGAGCTTCAGAGAGCAGATTTTAAACTCTGAACACCGGGACAGGTTCTTTAACACAGATCCACATCTGTGGCAAAGCTTTTCCCTGAAGAATGAAATGGGTGCAAGAGAGACAGTTCAGCAGTTAAGAACACTTGCTGCTCTTGCAGGGGACCTAGGTTCCCAGCATCTGCATCAGGCAGCTCACAACTCCCTTTAACTCTGGCTCCATGGGAGCTGATGCCCTCTTCTGGACTCTTCGGGCACTGCACTTATATGGTGCACATAACTCAAACACATACACACACAAACAATTAAAATAAAATCTTCTTTAAAAAAAAATAATAAAATTAACTCCTTAAAAAAACCACAAAACATTGCTCATTTTTTTAGAGCTGGGGATGCAGCTTGGTGGTAGAACACTTGCCTCCCACATATGAAGCCTTGGATTCTGACTCTAAATATCACACACAGAGAACTGGTTACTTACCTTCTCTAGTCTGCCTGGGAGGCTGAGGAGATATCACCTGAGCCTGGGAGTTCAAGGTCAGCCTAGGTATCTTATTGTTGTGACAAAACACCAGGGCCAAAACAACTTGGGGAGATAAGGGTCTATTTCATCTTACACCTTTCAGCTCAAAGTCCATTTTGGGAGTCAAGGCAGAAACTGAAGCAGGAACCATGAAGGAACACTGCTCACTGGCTTGCTCTCTATGACTTGCTCAGCCTGCTCTTTATACAATCAATGACCAACTACCCAGTGGTGACCCCACCCACAGTGATCTAGACTCTTGAACGTCCATCATTAACCTAGAAAATGCTCCCACAGACTTGCCTACAGATTAACGGGATGGAGACCTTTTCTCATTGAAATCCTCTTTCCAGATAACTCAAGTTATAAAACAACCAAAATCAAAAAAAAAAAAAAAATTGCCTTTATGTTGTTTGGAACAAATACAAAAAGTGCAGCAAATGCATAATCTATACACAGTATTTTGAGGAGCAAAACTAATGTTTTTAAACGCTTATCATTATAATTTAAAAATTAAGTAAGAATATATATAATACTTGGATATAAAAACAATGATAAAGAAAGCTTGTGGCTGAACATGATGGCACATGCCTTTGACCCCAACACTCGGGAGGCAGAGGCTGCAGGATCTTGAGGCCACCCCGGTCTAGATAATGAGACTCTGTCTCAAAACAATAAAAAAAAAAAAATAAAGCAAAACAAACAAAAAAACCCACAGTTTTTATAGGAAACACCCCAGGCCTGTCTCTCCCAAGCTTGCCAGGTGACCTCAGCCATTTATAAGAACACATCTAGGTTTGTTGGGTACAATCACAACTCATCCCCTGTGTCTTGGGGACATCTGTATATCTCAGTTGGGGATGCAGAGGAAGAAAAGGGAATTCGGCCATCACTTGGCCACCACCAGTGTGGGTGCCAGCAGGATTCTATCACACCAGGGCCCCCTACCCAGGCTAATCCCCTCAGAACAGCCTGGCTCCTCCGGCCACCCATGGCGGAAGCCCACAGCGAGGTGGGAGTCGTCAGATGCAACTTGGTGACCAGCGACAACTGACCTTCAACAGTGGCTGCAACCCTGGAAAGCCAAGTGAAGGGAGAGGGATGAGGCTTTGGGAAAGGGCGGGCTACTCTGTGATACGCACACCCCTCCCACGCAGCCTGCTGGCAACCTGTGCTGTCTTTCTGTCCTATTCCTGCTATTTTCTTTGTCTCTTTCTCTCCTTCCTGCTTCCTTTCCTCTCACATCCATTTCTACTATTTCCTTGGGTTCACTACAAAACAGGAAGGTTTACTGTGCAGTGCAGGTCACTCCGCACCTCCATGGTCCATCCATCTGGAGAGCACACTTCCTGGTGGTTCACCCACCAGTGCTCACCAGCACATTCATCTTAGCTTGTCTTCCAGCCCTGAGTCCCACACCAGGAGGGCTCCCTGAGCAGCATGTCTTCCAGCAGCCATGATGTTCTGCCAAAGTCTGCATTTCTTTTTCTTTTCTTTGTTTGTTTGTTTTTGTTGTTGTTCTGGTTTGATTGTGAGACAGCATCTCACTTTTGCTCTAGCTGGCCTAGAACTGACCATGCAGACCAGCCTGGCCTCGAACTCACAGAGATCTGCCTACCCCTGACTCCCATGTGCTGGGATTAAGGGAATACACCACTATGCTCAACCTCAATGCCTGCACTCGTGTTCCGTTTTGTTTTTGTTTTTGAGACAGGATTTCTTTGTGTAACCCTGGCTGTCCTGGAACCAGGCTGGCCTTGAACTCAGAGATCCATCTGGCTCTGCCTCCCGAGTGCTGGGATTAAAGGCGTGCGCCACTACCGCCCGGCTAGTCTGTACTTCTTACAGGCCTCTGTACCCCTTTGTCCCCACGGCCAGCACTTCAGATTCCCTCTGCGAAGCATTGGGTCCAGATCAACATCTCTGGCTCTGGCTCAGGAACCCAGGGCTTCACACATACCAGACCACCCTGTACCACCAAGCAATACTGAGTTCAGCGACCAATCACTACACCTCACTAGAGTGGAAGGGATGGATGCCATCCCCAAATGGCCATGTAATTACCAGTTCCTGTTAGCTATTTCATTTCTCCTTCTTTTCTTTTTGTTGACTTTATTTTTAAGACAGGGGTCTCATTTAGCCCATAATAGCCTCTAACTTGCTATGTGAACAAGGACAACCTGAATTGTAATCAATCCTCCTGCCTCCACCCCCCCAAGTGCATTATGGGTGTATGCCACCACACTCCCATTCTATGCAGTGCTGGGACTCAAATCCAGGACTGCGTGCGTGCTAGACAGGCACCCTACCAACTGAGCCACACCCCCAGCCACCAGTTAGTAACTTCTGCAATCATAACCGCATTATATAAAGCAAGTGTTTGGGGAAATTTATCTGGAATAAATGCCAATAAGAAAGGAAGAGAGCATTCTCCCTTGTACCCATGCCAGGAGAGCTCTCGAAATGCTTCGGTCCCAGGTCTAGTTGGCTAGGTCTCATTTTATACTCTAAAACCACAAGGTAGGGCTGGCAAGCAAGTGAGACTTCACAGAAGCATATGTGGCATGTGGCGGTCAGCCTTTTGTTTTCAAAGGCACATGTCATAATTAGTTGACAGGTGTAGGCTTTTGCGGTCCGGTTGTTAAGGACAATTGCCCATTGTTTTGTCTGTTTCTTTAGGTTCCTGTCCCAGGTGTCAAGCGAAGTCATGCTTGGAAATGAGCTTTAAGTAAATTGCTGAATAAATTACTATCTAACAATTTTTTTTTTTTTAACCTTCTACTTCACAAGTAGGTAAGGAGAAGAGTGGTGTGCTGGGGCCACGGGCCTCGGTGGCTTGTGTGTGGGCAGGAAAAGGAGCTGAATGTTGGAAGTGAGGTCAAGAAGCTAGGATCCTGGGAGCAAGGTGTGTCAGCGGAGGGCTCCTGCCCCATGACAAGCTGTCTTCCAGCCTGAGTTCACAAGGCAAGCGCTGATCTGCAGGTCGCCATCCCAGACAACGGCTTTTGCTCTCACAGGCCTTACTGGGGTCAGGGGAGCAGTGTATGCCTCTCATAATATTCCACCAATGGCAGGTGGGAGACTTCCCAAGAGGTTAGGTTTTCTCTGAGGTAAGAAATGAGGAGTCCCACTCTCCATACCTAGGCTTCCGGGCATGGCCTGCCACTAAGCAACCTGAGTGTTGGGAGGAGCCCCTTGAGGGACACTCAAGGAAGCTGAGACCAGCCAGCCACTGTTTGGCAGTGACCTGATCCTAACTTTAGGCCCAGATATTGAGCTTTTGTCCTCTCAGAAAGAGACTCTGGGATCACCAGGAGCCTGTGTCCACAGCAGCCCAAGGCAGCAGACCCTTGCACGAGCAGAGGCCAGAGATCTGTGATTCCTTCCCCTCCCTCCTGAGCTCAGGGTGTGAGCACCAGCGGCTTCCCTTGTCTGCGGGCAGAGGAAACAGCTGCGACAGTGTTCTCTGAAAAAGCAACCTGATGGTACCGATGAGCATCCAAGGGCTTCCAGAACGCTCCACATAAAAGGAAACCTCTGGAAACTTTTGCAACAAGATGTGACAGTTGTGTAGCTTGGCCTCTTTGTAGGGCTCCTAACAGTGGGATCAGGACCTGTCCCTGGTGCTTAGCTAGCTCCTGGGAACCTGTTCCCCATGCTGGATGACCTTGCCCAGCCTTGACACAAGGGGAGGAGCTCAGTCTTGCCTCAAATTGATGTGCCATGCTTTGTTCAAGCCCATGGGAAGCCCTGCCCCTTTCTGAATGGAGATGGGGGAGGGGGGACAGGAGGAGAGGAGGGAGGGGAAACTGCAGTTGGTATGTAAAATAAATGAAAAAAGTATTATTAAAAAAAAAAAAAAAAGATGTGGGTTAATGGAGAAGGAAGCCGCAACAGTTAATCTTGGTTGCCAACCTGACACAGCTGGGAAGAGGAACCTCAGCTGAAGAACTGCCTCCATCAGGCTGGCCTGTGGGCAAGTCTGTGGTGAACTGTCTTAATTGCTAGTTGATGTCAAAGAGCCCAGTGATCCCATCCCTAGACAGGTGGGCCTGGGCTGTATGAAGAAGGTAGTTGAATGGGAACCTGAGAGCAAGTAAGCAGCCTTCCTCTGTGGTTCCCGCTTCAGCTCCTGCCCTCAGTGATGGACTGTGACCAGGAAGAGTAAGCCCAACAAACGCTTTCCTTCCCCCAATAGACTCAAGACAAACAGTCCCCCTACCAACCCCTGGCCCTGGGCCTCACCGGCAGCAGTACTGGACAAAGATCATGGGTCATACACAGAGAGCTAGGCCATCGAAGGTGGCAGAGTTTAATACTGTAGTGGATGTTTCAGAGACCAAGCATCAGAGGCAGGAGAGATAGCTCAGCAGTTAAAAATACTTGCTGTGGGATGTTCTGTATGGCAAATGTGTTGCTCTGATTGGTCAATAAATAAAACACTGATTGACCAGTGGCTAGGCAGGAAGTATAGGCGGGACTAACAGGAGAAAAGAAAGAACAGGAAGGCAAAAGGAGTCACTGCCAGCCGCCGCCAGGACAAACAGCATGTGAAGATGCCAGTAAGCCACGAGCCGCGTGGCAGGGTGTAGATTTGTGGAAATGGATTAATTTAAGCTATAAGAACAGTTAGCAAGAAGCCTGCCACGGCCATACAGTTTGTAAGCAATATAAGTCTCTGTGTTTACTTGGTTGGGTCTGAGCAGCTGTGGGACTGGCAGGTGACAAAGATTTGTCCTGACTGTGGGCAAGGCAGGAAAACTCTAGCTACAAATACTTGCTGTTCTTCCGGAAGACCCAGGTTCAATTTCCAGCACCCACATGGCGGCTCACAACCCTCTGTAACTCCAACTTCAGGGAAATCAATACCCTCCTCTGGCCTCATTGGGCACCAGGTATGCATACAGAGTACAGATATACGTGCAGGCAAAACACTCATATATTTATGAAATAAAATAATCAGTAAATAAATACTTTTAAAAGCCAGTCACGAGGGCTGAGGGGGGCATAGGACTCAGCCGATAGTGTACTCATAGCGAATTCATAAAACCTAGGTTCAATCCTCTACACCATGCACACCAGGCCTGGTGATGCCTGCCTGTAATCCCAGCACTTGAAAGGTGGGAGCAGAAGGATCAAGGTTTGGGGTCATCCTTGGCTACATAGCAGATTAGGAGACAGCCTAGGATACATGAAACCCTGACTCAAAAATAAAGCCATCTAGGTGTCATGGGCCACCTCTATCAAATCAGTGGGATAGCACCTTCATACACCGGACCCCATAAAACTTTAAGAACATTGAGAAATATGGAAATTAGTGTTTTCAGGACTCTGGAAGTTAACCAAAGACTTGCAACCATGGGAAACAGCTAACACTGGGTGGTGGCACACACCTTTGATCCCAGCATTTGGGAGGTCGAGGCAGGAGGATCTCTGTGAGTTTGAGGCCAGCCTGGTCTATATACCGAGTTCTAGGACAGCCAGAGCTACATAGTGAGACCTTACGTCTTAGGATTTCTATTGCTTTGAAGAGACACCATGGCCATGGCAACTCTTATAAAGGAAAATCATTTAACTAGGGTGGCTTACAGTTCAGAGGTTTAGTTCATTATCATCCTGGTTCAACATGGTAGCATGCAGGCAGACATGGTGCTGGAGATAAGAGTCCTACATCTTATCTCCCAGGCATGGCTTAAGCCATGGGCATGGCTTGAGCATATATGAGACCTCAAAGCCCACCTCCACAGTGACATGCTTCCTCCAACAAGACCACACCTACTTCAACAAAGCCACATCTCCTAATAGTGCCATTTCCTTTGGGGGCCATTTTCTTTCAAATTTTACTTCACGCTTGTCTTAAAAAAAAAAAAAAAAAAAAAAAAAAAAAAAAAAAAAAAAAGATAAGAATAAGAAGGAAAAGACAGCTAAAGGAAAGAATTCCTAGTGTTGTGGTATTTTGGCTTATTCTATTCCTATTCCCACTCCAACCTCTTCGACAGTCCAAAATCTAGCAGCTGAGATCCACTGGAGGGTCAGAACAAACCCATTGCTGCCCAGAGGCCTCATCCTCAATGGTCAAGTGGCCGTCGACATCGTCCACATTGGCAGAATCCTGCAGCCCGACATCGGGCCTGTGGTTATTTGGCCTGACTCAGACTTTGTTACTGGGAAGGCTTTTCCCTGGTGACCATTGAGGAGATGCAGCAGCAGCTGTTTAATGTCGCAGCTGCCTGAGGCAGTGTTCCTGTTCAAGACTGAAACCTCCAAAGGAAACGCTGGGAACTGTGTGTCCACAGGGAGTTGGGAAAGGCCTCAGCAGAGCCCTAGAATGCAGAAGCTAGAAGTCACTGTAAGAAGGGCACTCAGAAACACCCCCAAACAGCCAAGGCCCTGAACCAATGGACTGGAGAGTAATGAGATCCATTAGAAGATCAGTTGGGGTGGCTGTAAGCAAACACAAAACATAGCAAAGTTTACATGCAAGGAAGGGGGATGGGAGGAAGATCACAGCTCTAAAGACCCACATAAAGAAAGAAGAGAGAAAAGGGAGGGGCCGGGAGATGGCTCCCGGGTAAGTGCAGGCTGTATGAGCATTAGGACCTGGGTTCAACCCCTAGAACCCACGTGAAAAGGCTGGGCATGGTGGTGTGTATCTGCATCCCCAGCCTTGGGGAAGCAGAAAGAGGCAATTTCCTGGGACCTAGCACACTTGATGAGTTCCAGGCTAAGTCAGGGACCCCCATCTTAAAAAGAAAAAGAATCAAGGTTGGGCTGGGTGTGGAGTCATATGCCTTTAGTCCTAGCATTCAGGAGGCAGAGGCAAACAGATCTGTGAGTTGAAGGTCAGCTTGGTCTACATAGAGCAGGGGGTCTCAACCTTCCTGCTGCTGTGACCCTTTAATATAGTTCCTCCTGTTGCAGTGATCCTGAACCATAAAATTATTTTCACTGCTACTTCATAGCTGTAACTTTGCTGTTGTGAATTGTAATGTAAATATCTTTGTTTTCAGATGGTGTTAGGTGACCCCTGTGAAAGGGTCACTGACCAACCCCCAGGTGAGCAGCGACCAACAGGTTGAGAACCTCTGTCTCTTGACTAAATCTTTTTTTTATTTTGTTTTTGTTTCTCGAGACAGGGTTTCTCTGTGTAGCCCTGGCTGTCCTGGAACTCATTCTGTAGACTGGGCTGACCTTGAATTCAGAGATCCACATGCCTCTGCCCCCCCCCCCCAGTGCTCAGATTAAAGGTGTGAGCCACCACCACCTGGCTAAATCTTTACTAAGAAGTATTTTCATTCATGCTGGACATAGTGGCACACCTGTAATCACAGTGCTGGGGAGGCAGAGGCAGGTGGATCTCTGGGAGTTCGAGGCTAGCCTATGTAGTGAGTTCCAGGCTAGCCAGTGTGACTCATCTCAAAACAGAAAGTACTTTCACAGACTAAGAAACAGAATAAAGGGGCTGGAGAGATGGCTCAGAGGTTAAGAGCACTTACTGCTCTTGCGGAGGATCCAGGTTCTATTCCCAGCATCTACCATGGTTTTATCTTATCTACTCATGTACCAAACAACACGCAGGTATCAGAAGCTTTACAAGAGGTGTTGTGATGAAATAGCCTAATAGGACAAGCTCTTAGAGCTGACAGGCCCCTTGCTGGGTAGAATAAACCCACTGGTGGCTCTCAGGAAACCCACCAGAGACGCAGCAGCTGTCGATGGCAGTGGAGGCTAAACCCCTATTTAATATTTTAACCTTTAATAACTTTTCGATGAGACTTTTAACATTTTGATAGGAAAGACAGAAACTAGGCATGATGATGCACACCTTTAATCCCTATACTCAGGAGGCATCTGAGATCGAGGCCAGCCTGGTCTACAGAATGGGTTCTAGGACAGCCAAGGCTGTTACACAGAGAAATCCTGTCACCAAAAAAAAAAAAAAAGAAAGAAAGAAAAAGAAAAGAAAAGAAAAGAAAGAAAAGAAAAGACAGTACGTGTGATATTTTGTTTTTGCTTTAACAAATAAATCTTGCCTGAAAATCAGAGTGCAGAGCAAACCACTAGAGGCCAGGCAGTGGTGGCACACACCTTTAATCCCAGCACTTGGGAGGAGGAAACAGGAAATGGTATAGCTAGATGGAAAGAGGAAGTGATAAGGTGGGGTAGAGACAGGAGCTTGGTCCCTTTCAGGCTGAGGATTCAGTAGAGGTACAAAGTCTCTCTAGTGGCTGGCTGCTCTGCTTCTCTGATCTTTCAGCATTTACCCTGATAATCTGACTCTGGATTTTTATTATTAAGAATTTCTGCTACATCTGGTGTCCAATTCACAAAATTCACGAATTCACAAAAAAGCCACTTGCCTGTGGCTTTGTAGCCGCCAGCACAGGCTGGAGCTGCACACGGCCAGAGTCACTACCCCGCCAGCCAAGTTTCTGATGCAGACTTCTGCAGCAAACTCCGTAGGCTTTGGTTTCCAAAAACCACAGGAGTTAGCCGCTTTCACGCATTCCCCCATGCAGATGGCTGGCTCTTTGACTTCTTCTCTCCCAGTGGGTTGTGGGCTCTCCCTGGACCCCCTCCTCGGGCTGCTATCATACTAGGTAACTGCCTTGAAACCCACTCAGGCTTCTACTGTTCTACACAGAAGCAGTCAGCCTCACATCTGATCATCATTGTCGGCAGATTTGGTGAGACAATTGGGAATTCTTTTTTTTTTTTTTTTTTTGCCCGGTAGCAACGTTTATTGGGGGTGGGGGAATCAGTCCTTCTTGGCCACAGGCTTCCTCATGGCGGCCAGCACATTGCTCAGCTCCTCCCGCTTCCTCTTGGCCCGGATGTGCGTGCCCACCCACTTCTTGATGAACTTGAGCACGCGCTTGTCCTTGGACACCTTGAGCAGCTCCATGGCGCCGCTCATTGGGCGCGAAGCCGCACACCTCCCGGATCATGTCCCGCCGAATGTGGTGTGCTTGGTGAGGTGCCCTTGCTGTGTCTCGGCTTGTTGATGTTCTTCGTCACCTTGTGGCCCTTGTTGAGGCCCACGGCCATGGGGTAGCGCAGGGCCATCATGGCTTCTGCTCTCTGATGGCGGCCACGACAGGCGGGAATTCTTAAAGGGAGGAATTAGTTAAAAAAGAGAGTTTTTTCCCACATTAAAAAAAGGGAAACACTATTACAATGTAGGGAATTAGATCTCTGTATGATAATACACTGGACAGTTTGAAAATGGAGCAATTAAATGAGAGGATAATTAATTTAGATGGGTTTATGTAATGTCAATTCTAAATACCTGTTTGATTATTTTTTGTTTTATCATTTAAAAAGTTGGTTAATATGAGTGCCAAGATAAAAGTTTTAGAAAAACTTATTAAAACAGATGATAGAGATATTCAGACCCAGACGGAGGAATTTAAAGGAGAACCAATCTCAGCATTATAAGGTTACAGAAGAGCCTAAGGTTTTCAAACAGCCAACCTTAATTTATCCAGTAACCTCACAGGAGCTGCCATATGATAGATATCTTCCAGGCTATGTAAGAGCTGAATGGACTCCTGTACAAATGTTAGATTTGAGGAGATTCAAGGAAGCAATAGTCTCATATGGAATGCATTCACGTTTTGTGAAGCAGATGTTAAACTCATGGTAAATTGTGATAGAATTACCCCTCAAGACTTGATTAGAGCAGTCTTGGAGGCTGGTCTTCAATTACAATGGAGGATCTGGTAGAAAGATGAGGCTAAGACCATTGAACAATGAAGTAGGCTAGAGGTATGGAAATCTCCCAAGATCAACTTCTTGGAGAGGGAGATTATGCTAATGTAGAAAGGCAGTCTCTATATGATGACCACACCCTGGCTTTATGCTGCACAGAGCCTTGAATGCTTGGGACATAATTGAAGAAGTAGGGAAGAAAATTGAGTCATATACTAAGGCTATGCAAAAGAAACCTTCACTGATTTCTTACAAACATTGACGTCAACAGTAAATAGAATGATACCAAATTCAGAAACTAGACAAAAAATAATTGAATCTCGGGCTGGAGAGATGGCTCAGTGTTAAGAGCACCGACTGCTCTTCCAGAGGTCCTCAGTTCAATTTTCAGCAACCACATGGTAGCTCACAACCACTTGTAATGAGATCTGGAGCTGTCTTGTGGCCTGCAGGGACACATGCAGGCAGAATATTGTATACATAATAAATAAATAAATCTTTTAAAAAAATGAATCTCTAGCTTTTGAAAATGCTTATGCATAATGCAAAAGGGTAATTAGGCCATTAAATACAAGATCACCACCTTTGGAGGAATGGAGGAATGAATCTGAGATACAATCAATATTGAATCTCAAAACCATCATGATGCTTGGATAAGAGAGATGATTTCCAGAGATTTGAAGAAAAATTGAAATGTCAAGTGTTTCAATTGTGGTAATCAAGGCTACCTAAAAAGGGACTTTAAACAAGGCATTCCTAGAAACAATGCTTTTCTAAGAAAATCCCAACAGAATGTCCCTCCCTTCTGGATTATGCAGAAGGTGTGGCAAAAGCAGATATTGAACTAATGAATGTAGACAAGGGACAGTCAAGGTAACCTTTTGCCATTGGGAAACACCTTGGGGGCCTCTCACAGGCCCCCATGTCAAATTTGGTTCAGTTGTTTCCTGTCACCATGGAGGAAACTCCTTTCTAGAGCAATTAAAGAACCTAATGCCTATTGTAAGAAACCATACTGCTCTGGATGATTGAACAGCTATAGAAGAGAGAACAAAGAATTCAGAAGAAACCATAAAGTGAATATTCTGGCAAACTTCTATAAATCAACAAAGACCAAAATTAAAAATATAAATAAATGGCATAGTCATTGAAAGTCTTGTAGACATAGGTGCAGATGTAACAATAATTGTACCAGAATCTTGGCATCCAAATTAGCCTCTTCAGGAGCTAAATGTTCAACTTTTAAGGATTAGAATGTTATCTCAGGTAAGACAGAGCATGATATGGGTTGAATGTATAGGGCCAGAAGGACACAGAGGAAAATTAAAGCCACATATGGCTAACATAGCAATGAATTACGGGGACATGATTTGTTATAACAATGGAATACCCAGATTAACATTCCTCCAATGTAGCTAGAGTTTTCCTGCCTGGCCCACAGTCAGGGCAAATCTCTCTCACCTGTCAGTCCCACAGTCACTCAGACCCAACCAAGTAAACACAGAGACTTATGTTGCTTTCAAACTGTATGGCCGTGGCAGGCTTCTTGCTAACTGTTCTTATAGCTTAAATTAATCCATTTCCTTTAATCTATACCTTGCCACATGGCTCGTGGCTTACCGGCATCTTCACATGCTGTTTCTCATCGTGGTGGCTGGCAGTGTCTCTCTGACTCAGCCTTCCACTTCCCAGCTTTATTCTTCTCCTTGCCCTGCCTATACTTCCTGCCTAGCCAACGGCCAATCAGTGTTTTATTGATTAATTAGCAACACATTTGCCATATATCCCACAGCACTCCAATCTCAGGAACAAACCATAAACTAATATATGTTTCTGGAAAAAATATTAGAAGCTATTATAAAGACCAGTCACTGACCATTCAAGTTGTACAAGAACAGGGCACAACAGCTGCTGATCTTTCAAAGGCACCAACAGCCCTACCTTTAAAATGGTTGGTGGACAAACCTGTATGGGTTGAACAATGACCTTTAACATAAGAGAAACTACTCAGCATAAATGCTTAGTATATTGAAGAATCAACCAGCCCTTCAAATTCTCCTGAATTTGTGATTAAAAGGAAATCTGGAAAATGGAGAATGGTAACATATCTAAAAGCTGTCAATAAGGTGATTCAGCCAATGGGCTCTCTACAGTCTGGAATTCCTTTGCCTTCTCTGTTAACTAAAGAATGGTCTCTTATACTTATCAATTTAAAAGACTGTTTCTTCAATATAACTTTACAAGAACAAGACAGAAAAATTTGCCTTCACAGTGCCTACTTATAATAATTCTCAGCCTGTTAAGAGATATCAATGGAAGGTTCTCCCACAGGGAATGTTGAATAGCTCCACCCTATGCCAATATATTCTACAACAGCCATTGGAAATGATATGTAAGCAATTTCTTCAATCTATAGTTTACCATTACATGGATGACATGGACTAGCTGATTCAAATGTAGATACTTTAGAAAGAATGTTTGAAGAAGTAGACAAAATTTTGCCTTTTGGGGGATTACAAATTGCTCCTGAAAAAATACAAAGAGGAGATTCTATTACTTACTTAGGATATAAAATAGGTCTACAAAAAATTAGACCCCAAAAGATGCAAATTAGGAGAGATTGATTGTGGACTCTTAATGACTTTCAAAGATTGCTAGGAGACATTTCCCATCTATGGCCCACTTTTGAAGTAGAAAATCAAAAACTGATTAATTTGTTCAAAACCTTAAATGGTGACAAGGACTTAAACAGTCCTCCAGAGCTGAGCTGTCCTAGCAGCTCAAGGTGTCACCTGGCTCCCTGAACAGTCAGGATGCCTTTCCCCCAGAGTTGCAACATTTGCCTACAGGTATACTTACACAAATTAAGACTGACAATGATCCAGCATATGTCTCTGGTAAAATAAAACATTTTTAGCTTATTATAACATAAAACATATTACAGGTATACCACACAATCCTACAGGCCAAGAAGTCATAGAAAGATCAAATTGAACTCTAAATGAGTTCAGGCTAAATAAACAAAAATGCTAAATAAACAGAAATGGATGATAATGAGCCCAGAAATAGTTTGCATAATGCTTTATTGACTTTGAATTTTCTAAATGGTAATGAGAAAGGAACAACAGTCTTTTTAAAGTCCAATTAAAAAATTAAAGCTGGCTTTGGAGTTGGAGTGTGGTTCTCCCTTCTCTAAACTCAAGCATGCTTGTTAAAGTAAAATCCAAAATCTCTGTCTCATGTCAGAAGAGCCACCTGATATGGGACAGAAGAAAAACCAAAATTAAAGGACTATTTTATGGCCATGAATTCATAATCCTTTGGTTTTATTTTAACTCTTTAGAGCTTTTCTTAAAGTATAAATATTATCCTCAAACTTATAAGATATATATACATATATTTTAAACTTTTTGTCATGATATTAATGGTCATATAGAGTACTAACTAATTCTAGAAAAAAAGCTTCATCTAGCTTCCTGTACATAATTTCAGGTTTGAGTCTCTATCAAGTAACTAGGAATTAAGTTTTTGTACTCTGAATGTACATAACAAATATTGATCCTTTAACCTCTTTGAGATCAGCTGCATATGACATTTAAAATGTTTAAGTTTTCTGCAATGAACCATGACCACATCTAACTGCGACCTTTGAAGTCTCCAAAATGAGGATGGTGCCACACAACAATGATTCCACATGGACTATGATAATACCACTAAGCTAACAAACACCACCTAAAGATCAACTTTGGACTAAAAACTGCTCAGGACAATCTTGAAGTGGCTAGCTGAGATGATCCAGCCTCACAGACTACTCTAGCCAGGACTTGAGACAAGCCCTGCACTTTCCCATTATGCAGAGACTAGACAGCAAATGATACCGCTACTTCTCCCAGAACAAAGGAGTTTAGATTCAGGGTTCTTGTTTTGAAAAGAAAAAAAGGGGATATAGATACAATAGGATATAAGAGTAGATTATTGATTCTACTCTGAAAAGAAACAGAGAGATATAGAATAGGATAAAAAGACAGATTATTGAATCTACTTTTAAACCAAAAAAGCAACTACTGGTTTTAAATATTTTACATTAGATTGGACTTTTGTACATTGTATACAAATTTTGTATATTGGTACAAATTTGAGATTATTTTTGACAGTAAATACTGTACATTGTTGGGTGGTGGTGGCACACGCCTTTAATCCCAGCACTCGGGAGGCAGAGCCAGGCAGGTCTCTGTGAGTTCTAGGCCAGCCTGATCTACAGAGCAAGATCCAGGACAGGCACCAAAACTACATAGAGAAACTCTGTCTCGAAAAAACAAAAACAAAAACAAAAGATAGTCTTGGTAATGCAAGTTCGGATAGAAAGTGAATTAGGTACATTTTGGACTCACCAACATAGGATAGATATGGAGTATTTTCATTGAATTTGTCAATTGTTAATGGACTAGACACTGTTGATGTAATTATTGCTTGTATTTATTGCATATAGTTTCCCTTATATGTTATAACCTTTTTTTATTTTAGAAGGGAAAATGTGGTGATATTTTATTTATGCTTTAACAAATAAAGCTTGCCTGAAGAATCAGAGTGCAGAGCTAGCCACTAAGGGCCAGGCAGTGGTGGCACACACCTTTAATCCCAGCCCTTGGGAGGAAGAAACAGGAAGTGATATGGCTAGGCAGAGAGAGGAAGTGATAAGGCAGAGTGGAGACAGGAGCGTGGCCCCTTTCAGGCTGAGGATTTGGTAGAAGTAAGAAGTCTCTCTAGTGGTTGGCTGCTCTGCTTCTCTGATCTTTCAGCATTTACCCTGATATCTGGCTCCAGGTTTTTACTATTAAGACCAATTAGAATTTGTGCTAAAAGTACCTTTCAGTTATGGTTCCAGCAGGGGCGTAAACAGCAGTCACGCATGCTCTACTCCCTCCCTTTCCAGAAAGCTTAGACAAGAAAGAAGAGAAGGAGTCACAGACAGTCCTCACAAACTGTGTGCCTGAGCCCTGGACAAACTGCCGCAGCCAACCGTGCCACACGAGAGTGAGCGGGTTCCCAGGAGAAAGGGCATAAGGCTTTGTCCTTACAGAATAGGGTCATCTGCTCTCTTCGCTACTGCCTTCTGATCCCCAGAAAGCAGCCCTGGTCAGGGCCTATCAGTTTCAAACATGGAGCAAGGCCTTCTGAAAAGGGATCAGTTAGGGGCTGGAGAGATGACTCAGTGGTTAAGAGCACCGGCTGCTGTTGGGATTCTGCCATGCGCAGTTCAATAGCTAAGCAAGGGGTCTTACATCTTACGTCATCAGGGCGCTGCGTGATCACACAAATATGCGCAGCGCGGTCACACAGTCAGCACATGCGTGGCTTAGCTCCATAAGCTCACCTGCGCATGTGCATGGGAATCCTTAAAAAGCCAGACAGGTTCCTCCTCCCTCCTCTCTGTTCTCTCCTCCCTCCCTCCCTCCCCTCCCTCCCCTCTCTCTCTCTCTCTCTCTCTTCCTCTCCTCTCCTCTCCTCTCCTCCCCTCCCCTCCCCTCCCCTCCCCTCCCCTCCCCTCCCCTCCCCTCCCCTCCTCTCTCTGCCTGTGCTTCTTCCCCAGGCCTGGTCACTCTCTTCTGTCCCCCTCCCCCTCCTCCTAATAAAGCTCTGATACCGGGTTTTGTCATGTCTCATGACCTTTCCACACGGTAACCAGTGCTGCTTAATATGTTTAAAACAACAGCTGCCCTTCCAGAGGACCTGGGTTCAATTCTCAGCACCCACAAGGTGGCTCACAGCTTTCTCTAACTCATTTCATGGGATCCAACACCCCCTTTGGCCTACAGAGAAACGCACATGGTACACAGACCCACATGCAGGCAAAACACCCATGCTTGTTACAATAAAATAAAAAATGAAATTTTACGAAAGAAGAAGAAGAAAGAGAAGGGATCAGTCATGGCCTGGAGCTTCGAGAGTCATGGCCTGGAGCTTCGAGGACCCTCAGCTGCCCTGGGGTGATCAGCCAGCAGCCACAGGCACTAGGGAGAAGAAAGGTCAGAGAGGCAGGGGAAAGTCCCTGTGCGACTCTAAAATGCCATGGGAAACAGTGTCAGGCAGGGCGCTACGGCAGGGAGGTAGAATACTTTACCAAGACAGAATACACTGTGAGAGAGCATCGAGTTCCCAGAGAGGGGGACTGTGCTGTCACCGAGGGGGTGGGCGGCATACTTTTACAGCAGTTGAAGGGGGGAGGTGTTTGATCTTTTCTGGACTCCTGTGTGGGTTCCTGTCTGAGGGGGCAGGTGGGCCAGCCTCTCATTATCTTGCTGAGTAGTAAATTTTAGAGTGTGTTTTTTCTAGAGACTGGCCGTTTGTGGACTGCACGCTCGGTCATCAGTGGTCAGGCTCTGGGTGTCTAAGACGCCGTGGGTCCCCGCGGGTGGTCAGACGCTGAACAGCCTGATTCTTAAAGTATAGGATCTTTGCTTTGACTTTGGGTCTTTTGTCGCCACAGGCAGGATCCCCGCCAGTGACCTCAGTCCATTCTAAGTCTGTGTCAACTGTCCTTGGGACTCAGCAGCCACTGGCGTGTTTAAAGAGGGAGAGGAAGCAGGCGGGCCCAGGGCGGCATGTAAACGTTCCAGCTCCTGAACCAGTTGTTTCCCCAAAGGGGCAGTGTTTGGTACCAGCTGCCTGCCATCCATCACCCTTCTTCAAACTTCCTCATTCGGCTGTTACTGCAGGGCTGCTGCCCATCCCCCCACCACTAAGGAGCTCACCAAGCTGGCTCCTGCTGCTCAGCCTGGCCTGGCGCCAGGATTGTACCCTCCCCCAATACCAGTCCCAGCCTCCCAGTCTAACAGGCTCTTGCCTGTCCTGTCACTCATGACTGCCTTTCCATGGGGCACATCTGGCTGCCGAGAGGACCCCAGGCTCTTCAGACCACCTCCCCAATACACAGCACATTCATGTAGAAATAATTGCTCCACCTCGGGACCAGCTTCATCATTTCCCCCTGTACAGCTCCATGACCATTGACCATTAGCCGATGCCCATCACCCCTGATGCCCCAGGAAGTCGCCGGGAACCGTACCACACCTCGACCCAGCGTCTACTGGAGTCTGAACACTCTGTATGTTAGTAGAGGCCACAAACCTACAATTCAGCAAGGACCTCACCTGCAGGCGACCTTGGGCACCTGTTGGGGAAGAGGCTGGGCACGCTCCCACCCTCTAGTATCTCTACCCTCACAGTAGTGGGCACAATGGGGATCACTGCACCTCTTCAGTGAACGGTTCTGATGAGCGCAGTGCCTGGCTCGCTACAAATTTCCCCTTGACTTCAGCAGAAATCTGCCGCATTTGCTTCAACACGACCCAACAGCCCCCGTTGTCTGCCTCCTTTCCTCATTCCCTCATTAGCTTAATCACTTACAAAACTGATTTACACACTGGTCACCCAGATCTTCCGGAGCCTCCCCAACTCAGAAAGATCATATCCCACGATGAAGCTGAGAGAGACCACTGAAGTCCCATCCCGGTCCCTGAGGTCCCTACTGAACTTTTTTGTTTGTTTGTTTGTTTGCTTGCTTGCTTGAGACAGGGTCTCACTGCATGGCCCTGGCTGATCTGGAACTCTTTGTGTAGACCATGCTGGCCTTGAAGTCACAGATAGCCTCTACCTCTGAGTGCTGAGATTAAAGGTGTGTACCACCCTTTCTGAGACTGCTGACCATGTCAGGGTCACTCAGGCCAGGAGGACTGATCCAAGGCTGACTCAGTCTCCTAGGTTCTGCCCCCTCCAGGGACAGCCATCAGTGTGGCTGGTGGCAGACACATGCCACACTGAACACTAACCATGGAGACCAAAGACAGGGAAAACCCTTCCTCACTGCGCTTACATCCAGTGACCTCTGTTAGAGTGCCAAGTTGCTGTCCTGTGATGACAGGGAGCAGAACCAAGAGGCCATGTGACCCCCAGGTATGGAACTGGAGAGGGAACAGACTGAAGGAACAGGGTTGGTCCTCAGTTCCCTCGCCCTATCCCATGGCCCAGCTCCATCACTTATAAGCATATGGCCCCTGTGCAGGGCCAGAGCCTGGCTGGGCTGATCCAAGGTAGACACCGAGCCAACTGTACACCTCACAGGCCCAGAGTCCTCATGGTCTGTCCATGCTCCTGATAGCCCATGAGGAGGCGTGTGCTCCCTCAGGTTCTGGAGGCAGAGGAATCTCACCCTGCCTCTGACAGCCTTGCTGTGGATGCTGAGGTTGCCCTTCAGGTCAGGCCTCCTACGGGGATGTTAGGGTGGTCCATGAGGACTGAGGCTTGCCACAGAGGGTTGAGGCTCCGCTGTAGGGGTTAGGGATTCCATGGAGGTTCGGGGCTCCCTAGGGGAGCTGCCACTGCTGAAGTCCAAGCCCTGGTGGACCCTGAGGTTCTGGCCTTTGGCAGTCCACCTGCTCTGAGCACATGTTCCAAGAAGCAATGTCTGACCACCTACAGCTTTGTTCTTGCATTAATCCCCCATCTGAACTAATCTCTGCAGGTGTAGCCTACCTGAGCTGTCCATAGGCCAGGACCTGGCTGCTGAGGACATGGATATCTTAAAAGAAGGAGGGAGAAAGTAAAGTGTGGTGTAGGTTCCAAGTTGAGCCAAGAGTTGCCCTCAGCTTGTGGGGGCTGGTGCTTCTTTGTGCACAGCTTTGTGCCCTGGTGTTTGGGGTGGGGCTGTCTGTGCCAGGCTACACAAGGCCACGTGGTTACCATTGTGGCTCCTCAGGACCAGACAAGACAGGCATGATCCATGAGCAGACTTGGACCCCTCCACAGACCCAAGAGTGGGTGCTTGTGGCCAGCTGGTGGAGAGGTTTCTGGGGCACAGTTTCTCCGTTTGCCAGGCTGGCTGGGACACTGCAGGCAACCGATGGGCTTGAGAAGGCTCCAACTCTGGCTCCTCTCTGTGCCGTCACTCAGCGCTAACGAGCTCGCTTTCCAGGTACTTGCTATTCCCTGCACTGTCTACGCTCCTCACAGCTCCCAGCTCTGAGTGCCCCACTATTTATAGCTGACTACTTGAGAGACACAGATTACTATTCTAACACAGCCTTTAAGCTCCAGGAGAACATTGAAGAACAGTTAGCTGACCAGTTTGCTAATGAACTTTTCTCTGGCGACTTAGCAGTTACTCCGTCTCCCTTTCCTGACGTGATGACTGTACTTTCCTGTTCCAAGAGGCCGCTCCAAAAATATAACCTCCTTTAAATAAACTGTGCGATTGCACTTCCCTCAGGGAAGGCACATTCCTCCTCCCCCTGATCTGCCTGTCACCCAGGAAAGCAAGGCCGTTTCTCCATCAGTCTTAGAAAGCAAGCTGGAACTTCTGGGGTGGCTTTGTGCCTGCTGATGTCACACTCACCTTCTGATGTCCTCTCAAGGCCCAAGACTGCTCTACGCTGCCTGAGCAGAGAGAGAAAAGGAGGGAACAGAAACCCTGAGTAGGGAGGGGCGCTTGCTCATGGGGGCTCTGTGCCAGGGAGCTTCTGCTCACATTTGATTCGCAAATCCTCAAATGACCCACAGAGAAGACAGGACTGGGCAGGGAAACTGAGGCTCAGCTCTGGGCTCCACATACTGCCATCTGAAGGTGTCCTGCAGACCAGAACCTCAGAAACCCTGTATTGAAAAACAGAGAGAGAGAGAGAGAGAGAGAGAGAGAGACAGAGAGAGACAGAGACAGAGACAGAGACAGAGACAGAGACAGAGACAGAGAGAGATTCTGCCTCAACAGATAAGTGAAGAATGAGGGCTGGAGAGATGGCTCAGGGGTTAAGAGCTCTGACTCTTCTTCCAGAGGACCTGAGTTCAATTCCCAGTACCCACATGGCAGTTCACACCTGTCTGTAACTCCAGTTTCAGGGGACCCTGACATGTATGGCAAAAACACAAATGCACATAAAAATAAAATAAAATATATTTGCCGGGCGGTGGAGGCGGTGGAGGCGGCGGCGGCGGCGGCGGCGGCGGCGGTGGTGCACGCCTTTAATCCCAGCACTTAGGAGGCAGAGCCAGGTGGATCTCTGTGAGTTTTGAGGCCAGCCTGGGCTATAGAATGAGTTTCAGGAAAAGCGCAAAGCTACACAGAGAAACCCTGTCTCACAAAACCAAAAAAAAAAAAAAAGAAAAAGGATTCAATTTTGGGTTGGGGATTTAGCTCAGTGGTAGAGCGCTTGCCTAGCAAGTGCAAGGCCCTGGGTTCGGTCCTCAGCTCCAACAACAACAACAACAACAACAACAACAACAAAAAGAATGATTAAGGAAGATACCAGATGTCGCCTCTGGCCTCCACACATAAGCACATGTTTCCACACACATGTGAATATACATGCCTCACACCTGAGAAAAGATGTGTTTATGATACCCCTGCAGGAAGCAGGGTCCTGGGGCACCAATAGTTAAAGAAAAAAATAGTTCCACTGAAATGACCTCTCTGACCTTTGGCAGAATTACCTAACTCCACCTGCCCTCAGCATGCACCCTACCACAGGGGATGGCATCTCCTGGAGGCAGGAGCATTGTCTTTCAGAGTCCCCTCCCTACCCCATACTCCTGCCCATCACAGGCTTCCAGCCACATAAAAACAAGCGAAGGCCGCCTAGATGGCTCAGTTCATGAAGGTGCTTGCCACACAAGCTGACAACCTATGTTTGGTGTTCAGAACCCATGGCAAAAGAGAACTGACCTCTGAAGTCATCATCTGACCTCTCCATGTGCACCTTAGATAGCAGATAAAATTAAGACACACAGAGACATGGGCAAGTTGGTGGTTTCTAAATTCCTGCACAGACCCAGGACAATGGACATTGAGTGCTCAGCAATAGCCTGTTCATGCATGCCCGTCCATTCCCGTCCACAGCAGCATTACTCAGAACAGCAAAGGTGAATGGAAGACAATTCATGGTACTGTAGTGGGCTACTGAACTATAGTTATACTATCTCAGAAAGTAATCTGAAGAATACTTTAAGAGATAGTATAACTATAGTTCAGTAGCCCACTACAGTTAAAAAAAAGTACTTGAAGTGCTAAAACTGTCTTGGGCAAACTGGTCTCTAATCACTTAGAACAGCCATAAATTCCTAAGGTAAACTGGTCACACAGACCTGCCATAAATTCCTTAACAATGTGACCCTGACCTACAGGTTAACTGCCTGACTACTTAACTGCTGTCTCTCCACTTCTGTAAATAATGCTTGCTTGCTGCAGATATCCAGAGCTGCCTTTCTGTATACATGACAGTTGCCATTTATCTTAGTTAGGGTTTCTGTTGCTATGAAGAGACACCATGACCACAGCAACTCTTATAAAGGAAAATATTTAATTGAGGTGGCTTGCTTACAGTTTCAGAGGTTTAGTCCATTATCATCGTGGTGGGACGTGGCGGCATGCAGGCAGACATGGTGCTGGCTACATCTTAATCAAAAGACACAGGAAGCAGACTGACTCACTGGGCGTGGCTTAAGCATATATGAGACCTCAAAGCCAGCCTCCACAGTGACACACTTTCTCCAAGACCACACCTACTCCAGCAAGGCCACACCTCCTAAAAGAGTGCCACTCCCTTTGGGGACCATTTTCTTTCAAACCACCACATCATTATTGCCTTTAAAAACTCGAACAAATTTGGGGTTGAGGCCGCTTCCTGCTATTCTGACTGGGACAGCCCCTTCAGCAGTGAACAAGGACTCCATACGACTTAGTTAGGCATCTCAGGAGTTTCTCTCTCCAGGTACCCCATAACTGTAGATTCACCCTGGAGAATATTATACAACCCTTAAAAAGGAATGGGGTTTGACACACGTCAACCTGGGTGAACCTTGAAGACCTTGTGTTCAACTAAAGAAGTCAGACAAAGGCCACCCATGAGATTCCAGTTCTATGACAAGTCCTGAAGAGAAGGATCCACAGACATGGAAAGCAAGTCTGTGGTTTTGGGGGGGGGGGGGCGAGGAGAGGGGGAATGAGCAGCCACTGCTGATGGGTGTCGTTTTCTTTGGTGAGAATGTCATGGTTATGTGGTACTGTCAATGTGCTAAATGCTAACTGCACTGTAACATCACCTGACTGTCCACGGGCTCAGATGAGAGCAAGTCCTTAGCGTTCCTCCAAGCAGCCTCCGGCTACTGCCTCGCCTGCGGCAGCTGCATCATGGTGCATGTAATTAACTCCTACTTCTGCCTCTGCCTTGGGAGCTCCTCCACTGTCCTTGTCACCGGCCTGTCACAGCCGTCCTGCAGGGCAGCTACCACAGGTGAACTGGGCATATGTGTGTCACCACAACAAAACTGTTTAAACACAGTAAGTGGGCGCTGTTGTTCTTGGACCACGCCTTCCCAGTGAGAAATCACCCTACACTCTTAGAGATTAAGAGAGGAAAAGGCTCTTTTACAAAATAGCGCATGTCTGACTCTGGCTAACACCCAAAGAGAAGGTGGCCTCAAAAAAGGTTTGGTTAACTTATCTACACCTGAGGTTCCTGCAGTCCACAGACACAGTCATCTTTAAGGCCATGACCCCAGGTTACACGTTGAACAATTTAAACAGGGACAGGAGATTGCAAGTCTGGCCTCGCAGGCGGACGGGAGATTGGCACAGCAAAGGTGTTGTCAGAATCCGTTAAGTACACCAGTGCTGTTCTTTTTCAACAGTTGTTACCCCACTTCATTTTGCCCACCGGGCAGGATGATGCTTTTCCTGAGAGGACACAGGGGACTTCAGGACAGACCAGGGCTTACAGATGGCTGTGACCCTGCCCTGTCCCCTGGAGCTGCACATTAGCGGCATGTTCTCTGATACGAGGATGGCCCAGCTGGCTGGCTGTAAGTCAGGGGTGTCTCCTTTCATTATGGGAATGGGGCTTCACTGCAGGTCAATCTTGATGAATAAACACCAGCAGAAACTTTCTCAGCAACCCTGAACCTCAGTTATGGTACAGAATTTTCTTTCTCGGGGTTTCTAGCTCACTGCCTTCTAGTCATCTTGGAGGCCATTCTCCTTTAGCTAAATTCTACTTGTGTAACTTAGTATCTCCCAAGTAAGTTCATTGGTGAATTATTTTTCTTCCTTCTCCCCCCCCCCCTTTTCTTTTCTTTTTTGGTTTTTCAAGATAGGGTGTAACCCTGGCTGTCCTGGAACCCAATCTGTAGACCAGGCTGGGCTGGCCTGGAACTCCCAGAGACCTACCAGCCTCTGCCTCCTGAGTGCTGGGATTAAAGGTGTGTGCTATCACTGCCCAATGCCATTAGTAAATTTTTTTAAAAAAGATTTATTTATTATGTATACAGTGTTCTGCATATATGTCTGCAAGCCAGAAGAGGGCACCAGATCTCATTATAGATGGTTGTGAACCACCATCATGTGGTTGCTGGGAATTGAATTTAGGACCTCTAGAAGAACAGTCAGTGTTCTTAACCACTGAGCCATCTCTCCAGCCCCCATCCATTAGTAAATTCTTTATGGCATCAGTTTTACTATAAGTTTCTCCTTCATCGCTATCACTTGAACACTGCCTGCTCCCCAGAGGCTGGCCCCCAGCTTGAAAAGCGTTGGAACCTTTTAGAGGTGGAGCCTGGTGGGAAATCCTCAGGTCACAGGAGGGACGGCCCTGAAGGGGACTGTGGGGCCTCAGCAACGTCTTTCTCTAGGCTTATTTGTTTTTACATTTTCCATTACATCAGCTCCACTCTGTCACATGCTCCCGTCATCATCAGACTCATGGGGACCACAGAATAATGGAGCTGACTGACTGCAGCTCCATCAGCCCAGCCTGGTCTACAGATTGGGTTCCAGGACTGACAGACTGCAGCTCTTAAAACTGTGAGCCAAAAAAAACCCAAAAAAAACAAAAACAAAACAAAACAAAAACAAAAACAAGAGTGTGGAATCTAGAGTGGGGATAACCCTCCCCCCATACATACATGCATCCACACAAGCTACATCCAGGCTTTGTGGGGGTGTCCAGACCTGGTTTCATGTGCCTGAAGTGGCCTGGATGCTGCATAGGGCCTATGTCTGTCCCACTGTGTGTTCTGAACCTGCTGTCTGCCCACATGGTGCTCTTCACCAGCCGAATCAGCAGCGCCCCCTTCTGGGCTCAGGTGGACTTTCCCCACGGTGGCTGTCATCCAATTGCTTCCACTTGGTTTCCAAGCACCACATGCCTGCTGGAGGTTGAGCAGCAATTGTTTGCAGTGATGTAGGGACACTCACAGGCAGGAAGGGGAGGGACCAAGTCCCTGACTCTCTCCCTTTCCTCCCTGTCCTTTGCTGTGAGCAAAACCTAGGGAGCCACGGGGTGAGGAAGCTAGGCTGTGTAGACGGCATTTTTTTTCTAGCTTTGGCAGTTGATGCTGGCCTGGAGAGACAGCTCAGCCGGCACTGGACTTTCTAGAGAGTGACCAACCAGCCCTAGAGCCCAGCTTTCACTCATACCCAGGTGTCTAGGCCCTCACCTAACCACTGTTTCTAAGCGATATTTACCTTTCTCTCATCGCCTCAAGCAGGTACCAGACACCTGGGGACAATGTCCATGCTCCAAGCCTGATGGAGCGTCCCACACCAGCCCATCCTCCCCATCCTCAGCTACCTGCCCTGCCTCACCTGTTCAACCCACAGAAACCACACAAGATCCTCGTCTTAGTTAGGTTTCTATTGTTGTGATAATACGTTGACCAAAGCAGCCTGAAGAGGAAAAGGTTTACTTGGCTTACATATCCCAGGGCATAGTCCACTGAAGGGAGCCAAGGCAGGAACTGAAGCAGAGGCTGTGGAGAAATACTGCTTGCTGGCTTGCTCCTTGTGGCTCACTCAGCCTTCTTTCTTTCTTTCTTTCTTTCTTTCTTTCTTTCTTTTTTTTTTTTTTTTTTTTTTTTGGTTTTTCGAGACAGGGTTTCTCTGTGTAGTTTTGGTGCCTGACCTGGATCTTGCTCACTAGACCAGGCTGGCCTGGAACTCACAGAGATCCACCTGGCTCTGCCTCCCGAGTGTTGGGATTAAAGGTGTGCACCACCACCGCCCAGCTCAGCCTTCTTTCTTATACCATCCAGGACCACCTGCCCAGGGGTGGCAGCACACACGGTAATCTGTGCCCTCCCACATCTGTCATTAACCAAGAAAGCTTCCCACAGACTTGCCCATGGGCCAGTCTCAATTAAGAGTTTCTCAATTAAGAGTTCCTCTTCCCAGATACATGTAGATGTGTCAAGTTGACAAAAACCAACCAGTCCAGTCCCCACCACCTCCCCTTGTTCCTTCTACCTCCTGGCCATCACAGGCTTCCCCATGTAGCTTCCCTCTATGGCCCTGCATGCTGTGGGCCCCCTCTCAAGATCTGGGGACAGCCATGTTACAAGGGACAGCTGTCTTCTTGCCTGCTGCTCTGACTTAATGAAAAAGAAAACCCCATTACGACAGGCTCGGGGAGAAGATGGTTTACTGGGTAGCAACACCCACCACACAAAGCCAGCCCACCTGAGACCTATTCCCAGACCCACAGAGGGATGGCAATCAACTCTGGAGAACTATCCTGACTCCCCACAAGGGTGTCATGGCATGCACATAGCACACACACACTAATAATAATTTTTAAAAATGTTTAAATGACCCTTCATTGGTGTGCACACAGCTGAGTGACTTGGTGAGCATGAGTGCCCACTCAGGAGACAGTGTGAACTTCTTAGCACTGATTCCCAGTGACTGCACGAGGTAACAAGCAGGCTGTAGAGGGGTATGAAGCAAAAGAGGATGGAGGCCATGGCTGCTGTGATGTTGCCCATGGGGATGGGGGAAGGAAGGGGAGGCAGGATTTGGTAGTTAGGGAGGATTCCCGTTTGCCTTGCCCCAGTCCTGGGACCTTGCCTGCACCCCAGCTCTGGGATATGCTTCTTGAAGGGTGCACCTTGAGGGAACAGGCACCATGTAGAAGGTGGGTTTTTGAGACAATATTTCTCTGTGTAGCCCTGGCTGTCCTGGAACTCATTCTGTAGACCAGGCTGACCTCAAACTAACTCACAGAGATCCACCTGCCTCTGTCTCTTGAGTGCTGGGATTAAAGGTGTGCGCCATCACACCCAGCCCAAGAACAGCTGTTCTAACTTCCCAGAGTAAAGCAAGCAGCCCACCTACCTCCCTCTCCTGTATCTCTTTGGCTTTCTGAACATACCTCCAGAGACCAAAAAGGCATCAACAGAATGGAAACTGAAGATGTAGGAAGTGAACAGACAGGACTACGGGCAGGCTGGGAAAATGATGTGTGTGGCACTGCCGCTCTGGGTGGGCACTGTGTCTCCACTTGGATCAGGGGGCTGACCTGTCATAGGGGAAACCTGGGCTTCCTGCCTTGACTGCACCTGGTAGAGCCCCAGAAGCACTTCTCTAACCTAGTGGACTCCCAGAGGCTGTGGGCATCACTATGACGGGGCAGGGCTATGGGGTATGACCTTCTGTCACACACCCCTTGCTGGGATCTGGGCTACAGGAACCAATCAGAGTGGTCTCTGCTTTAGTGCGGGTGCCCGGCTGGAAATTCCCTTTCCTGTTTTAGCCAGTAGAAGCTCAGTCCTTGAAGCTGAGTCACACCACCCCTATTTTGTACTCAGGTACCCCTTTAATTTCTATCAAGTCAGACCTTGGTAAAATAGTGACTGAAAACACTCGTCCAGAGAGCCCGTAGTCAGGAGCGGAGGTGGGAGGGAGGCTAACAGCAGGAACACAGGTAACAGGGGCAGCACCTCAGCTGTTGAGAGGCACTGGGAGGAAAGTTCCTCCCTGCCAGCCCGGAACCTGTTTCCTTGGAAACCACAGCCTGCATTCAAGAAACTGGAGATGCTGGAAGCTGCCTGCAGAGCATGAGCCAGAACTCAGGCCGCCCCTAGAGGCAGACGCTGGAACTCCACCTGGAAGCTTGGGGGTGGGGGCCAACACAAGAGGGAGACCCAGGGCCCACCGGCTTCCCCTCTATCCTGTCCCTCCCCCAGGGTCAAGGCTCCCTGCCAACAAGGGGCTCAATCGTGATTTCAGCTTTGAGAGGACTGCCACTAAGGGTGAGATGACACCATGTGGAGATGCCACAGAGGGGTGTCACCTTCGGAAGAACTTTATAACTCTGGAAGGAAGGTTGTTTCGAATGCAAGATGGTGATAACCACTTGCCCTCTTTAGTTATAGATGAATAGACAGACTGGAAAGTAGACAGAGGGATGAGAACATGGGGATAGAGGAAGGATGGGGGAGCAGATGGGTGGGGGGGTGATAGGAGATACACACGGGATGTTTGGGAAGGTAGGGAGGTAGATGGATGGCTACAAAGATGCATGAGTGATTGACAGATGGGTGGAGATGTCAGAGTCGTGCAAGTTCATGGGCACAGGCTATCTCTAGTGTGACCTTCCTGGGGCAGTCAAGACAGGTGTGCTGGCCTCCAACTCATGATCCTCTGCTCTCTGCCTCTTCAGCATATCCTACTGGATGAATGTAGCTGGAGTTTTCCTGCCTGGCCCACAGTCAGGACAAATCTCTTTCACCTGCCAGTCCCACAGCCGCTCAGACCCGACCAAGTAAACACAGAGATTTATATATTGGTTACAAACTGTATGGCCGTGGCAGGCTTCTTGCTAACTGTTCTTACAGCTTAAATTAATCCATTTCTATAAATCTATACCTTGCCACATGGCTCGTGGCTTACCGGCATCTTCACATGCTGTTTCTCATCATGGCAGCTGGCAGTGTCTCTCTGACTCAGCCTTCCACTTCCCAGCTTTATTCTCCTCCTTGTCCCGCCTACACTTCCTGCCTAGCCAATGGCCAATCAGTGTTTTATTTATTGACTAATCAGCAACACATGTGACATACAGAACATCGCCACAGCAGATGAAGCCTATAGTTGAGAGGCTTTCAACTTTTAAAGAGACATTGGAGTTTTGACAGTCTTTGGATCTTTTTTTCTCCCCAAGACAGTGTTTCTCTGTGCCAACAGTCCTGACTATCCTAGAACTCACTTAATAGCCCAGGCTGGCCTTGAACACACTGAGCTCCACCTGCCTCTGCCTCTCAAGTGCTGGGATTAAAGGCGTGTATCACCACCACCCAGCAGGTAGGCTCTTAATAAAGCAGGTAGTCCTCCGTGTGTGTGTGTGTGTGTGTGTGTGTGGTGGGTAGGTAGTCCTCCGTGTGTGTGTGTGTGTGTGTGTGTGTGTGTGTGTGTGTGTGTGTGGTGGGTAGTCCCCAGAACAGCCTTCAGGTCCAGTCCAAGCCATAACACCTGCTTCTTCCTGGGCTTGGATTCTTCATACATCATCCTTACTACCACATGAGAAATATTACAAATTAAACACTCCCCACCCCTTCATTCAGCCCACCCTCTGTACCAACTACAGGCTCCCACCTGGGGACTCAAACACATACAAATGTAAACTATGGGATATCAAAGAACTTGGGCTGCACTGAACTTGCACACGCCTTTCCTCCATGTCCTTACTTTATCAACACAGTATGGCAGTCTTTGTGTAGAATTTTGCCTTGTACCAGGTGTGAACACAACAGTACATAGGAAGGTGTGCACAGGTTGTGTGGACAGCTTTTGAAGAGGGACTTTGGTGTTTGTGGGGTCCTGGAACACACCCCATCAGTACCAAGGAACTCCTTCTCTCCTGTGTGTTCATGTGTGAATGGGCCTGTTTTCTGGCTGAGGTCACACACAGAGAGGTTGAACCAAATCTACTGGCACATCACCTCCTGAGATCTAGTGGCCTGGCCAGAAAGGACAAGGTAGAACAGGTGAGCCTCCACATGAGCTGCCACCCCCAACAGGGGACGGCAGGGTCCCCACACTGTGAAGAGGGTCACCCAGTCCACTCCCACATCCCGGCCAAGTCATGGACTGACAGGTGAGGTGACAGCCTTCCTTGTCGCAGCACCTGTATGCAGGGTCACACAGGGCACAGGGCTGTCATCCCTAGGGACAAGCTGCTACAGGAAAGCCTGGTGGTCTTCAAACAACTGCCCTGGCAACTCCACTCCTGGGGTGTCTCCCCCAGAGCAGTGAAGACATGTGCACAATGGACTGTGTACATCTGAGCAGCCCGACTCCCTCACAGCCCCACAGTCTCCCCGTGCAGACCCCAAGTGTCCACAGGCGAAACACACTCTACACCGGGTTATCTACCTCAGGAAGCTCTAGCACGTGCTACAGGCACGAGCCCCGAGAATGGCTAAGTGAAATATGCCAGATGCAAAGCCATGTACTGCACAATCCAAGTAGACATGTGCAGAGCAGGGGAGCCGGCAGCCATGACAGACCAGGGGCTGCCATGTGCAGACAGGGGAGTTGGCTGCCATGACAAAGATCAGGGGCTGCCATGTGCAGACAGGAGAGCTGGCAGCCCCAACAGACCAGAGGCTGCCAGCACAGAGGGCTGCTAGCTAAAACACACCAGGCATAACTGATGTGTTAACTGGTAGCAGTCGCCCATTCTGAGAATATCCTAACTCATGAAGGAGAGAGCGGGTGATGGTGTGGACTGTGCTCTCAAAGCCGTTCACACGGGGAATTAAAGATGACCACTTTCACAGACACTGCCTTATCTCCATCAAGAAGGAGCCACAGTCACCAGCAGGGGACTTGGTGACTCATGTCTGGAGTCAGTCAGTTACGAGAGGGAATCTGCGGACACAGAGTGCTTCACCCGTGATGCTGGCTGCAGGCCTTCCCCAGGACCCAGGCCTGGGACCCAGGGCCTCATTCAACAGCAGGGACTCTACCACTGAGCACTGACTTTAGCACCAAAGGAACCACACTTCCAGAGTGTCACCATACCCAGTGGACGCCCTAAGCATGGCACCTTCTCCCTTAGAATGGTGGGCCTCACTGCTCACTGCTAAGTCCAGTGCACCTGGACCATGATTAAGTCACCACAATCTCTAGGAGCAGAT